>NW_027496756.1:0-132280 GCF_021521415.1 Bidens hawaiensis
GCTCGAGATTTTGAATTGACGCTCCCTGATTTCTTGTGAATGACTCGTTCTCTCGAAATTTCTATTTGGTCTCTTGGTGAACGGAATCCTCTCGATTCATAATCTGTGACAACATCTGTGTTTGTTGTGCCATCATCTCCTCTAAAGTGGGGGCTTCTTCTCCCCGCTACTCACTCCCTCACTGGAAACATGCTCTTCACTTGCATGTCCTTCACAATCTTCGCTAACGCCTCAACATGTGCCGCGAGTGCGGTGTTCATGTCGACAGAATGCATGTCGCGTGATATGGAGTCAAGGTATTAGTGCTCTTAGCTGGTGGTCACTTGTATCCACTCATGGCTAACACGATAAACAAAGAAATGCACCCATCCATATCCTTCGTTGTCAAAAAATTACCTCCCGCCGATGTGTCAAGCATACTATGCGTCGTGTACATCACCCGTTATAGAACTTCTCAACAACTGCCCAGTCTTAAAGCAAGTAGATTTTTGAATCCCTCTCATGCCTCGTAGAAACTCTCGGTGTCCTCCATCTGAAAAGAATGAATCTGATTACGCAAACAAGCGGCGTTAGCTGGAGGATCGTATTTCTCAAGAAACTGGGTCTGCATGGAGGGCCAAGTAGCTATGGAGCCTTGTAAAATGGACTCAAGACACATACTAGCATGATCAACGAGTGAGAACGGAAAAATGCGGAGTTTGATGGTGACTCAGGATACGCCGACAAGATGGAAATTCCTCAAATACGTGTAATGCGAGTGAGATGAGAATGCAGGTTTTTCGTGGAGAAACCCATGAAATTGAGCAGAATGTGAGATGGTGTTCAAAATGTTTGACGGAATCTTCCAATTCGTGTTAACTGCGATGGCTGATGGAGCAATGATGGATCTCGCGCCAGCATCGGCCGGGCGGGCCTCGTCTGCAACTGTCCTCCTCTGCGGTGCGTCGACAATAATCCTATTCCTAACGACGGATTCAGAATAAGTAGGAGATGTGGATATATTACCAACAGACGAAGAAGAACTGGAAGATGGATCGGTACGACGTCTCTCAAGCAACTCTCTCTCGGGTACGGGAAATCCTTTGGCTTCTAATGGTCCAAGAGATCGAGTGTGTCGCATAAACTATTAAAATTAACTAAATAAACTAAAATTAGCTAAACTATTTTAACTAACAAGCAAAGCAATAGAACAACAAGTAGCAAACGATGTAGGTCCTGATGTGCTCTAGAATATACATATTTTACTACTAATATTTCCTGCAATTTGAATTAATTTTTAGACGTTATTTATTTAATTTTACACATTTATGGTTCATATTTTAAATTTTAAGGTTTCAGGAGAAAACGTGTTAAAACGATCTAGCATTGCTTAATTCGTTATCGGCATGTGAATTATTGAACCAATTATTTATGTGACAACTTTAAAAAAAGTGTTTTAGCTAACGGAACATTTGTGACCAGTTTTTAAAATAAAATTTATTTTACTCACATGTTAAAATATAATAATGTATGGAGCATAACGTTATATTATTATCTTGGTTGTGTAGGGATAGCATATGGTTGTGAGCTTCGATCAATGTATTATAAAAGAAAGCATGTAACAATGATTAAAAAGAATTCATGGATCGTTAAACTAACAAAAGAGAACAAGAAAAATATGACATTGAGAAGGCCCACGAATTAAGTCTCCAAACTCATGTGCTTGATTGGACTAAAGAAGAATAAAAAAAACCCTACAACAAAACAAATGGTGCCGGTGGTGGAGCCTTTTGAGACTAGAAATTAAAGTTAATATAAAAGGAAGGTTATTATTATTATTGAAGACACAACAAAAGCCGCATACTAGGGACAGAAGAAAGATAATATTTTCTTGAGGTCTGCTAAAGTAAAGGAGGTATTTATTGGCAGAGAAAGCCGCCACCTTTGGGAAAGTGACGCAACAAAGAACTAGTAAGACTGCCATTATTCTTAAAGTGACATATTGATTACTTGGTTTTGTCTTCATCTTTAGTTTAACTTTAATCTATGAATAATGTGAACAAGAGTTTTTGCTACTAAAATTGTTTCGTATTAATCTATGAGTAGTTAAATGTTTGAGCTACCTAGGTTGAGATGAATATTGATATTGTTTAGCGATTTATTTGGTTTTGATTGATCACATGACGTATTATTATCGAAAGACTTTATTTAATTAGATCTTTGGTGTGTTAAAATATCGTTTTTATATAATTATTGCTTGTGATTCCGTGCATGACTTTGATTGATTGATTGTGTGTCGTTCGGTTAGGGTTCTACGTGTAAGTCATAGACATGGTGTTTTTGATCTTGTCATAGTTAGTACAACCATAAGAATATTGAGTGTGATTAATTAATAAATTCAATACGTTCACATTCCTTGCAACTGAGAGGTAATAGGGAGTCGGTTTGTCTCGCATATTTATTCGGTTAGGTTATTATTAAGCTAGAACGAGTTTTGGTCTTGTCCAATTTACTTATTCGTGCAAATAAGTGTCTTAGATCAGGTTAGATTTTGTTACCCCTTTATCCCCATAATTGCTAGTACTAATTTTAAAAGGGTTTTGTGTCGTTGAGTCCGAGAGTAGATGCGTCATTAGGGTAACTTTGTAATCTTTATCCCGGTGCATTTATTCAATCTTCTTAGATTTGTGAGGGTTAGTTGGTGACACCGAGAGGTGTTCAAGCGAACTTTATTGAGCCTTAATTGATTATTTTAATATCTCGGTGTCGTGTGATTAGTTAAATCCGTTAGCCGTTGATCCGTCAATAGGATTCTTGCCTAGGTAGTAGTTTCTTCATATTCGTTAAAACCTCTTTAAGTTTCGTTAAGTTTTCCAGTTAGTTTCATTAAATTGAGTTAGTAATCTAGTTAATTAATAAATTAGTATAATCAATTAAATATTATTAAGTAGGTCTTGGACTAGGGTTTATAATCTGAGTCGATCTCATGTGTCTTCGAGTTCGATATCCGGACTATCCTTATCTTTGCTTTACGCAACCGGTACACTTGCCGTTTTTCTGAACAAGGACAGACTGTTGGTTTTTAAAGCTTAGTTTAGATTAGTGATTATTATATATATATTTTTTCGCACATCAAATTTTTGGCGTCGTTGATGGGGACACGGTTTGAGGCGATTAGAGAACGACCCGAATTTGGGGACTTTCTTGTTTCTTTTTTACTTGTTTATTTGTTTTTATTTGTTTTAAGTTTATATTAGCGTAGTTAATTTTAGTTTTTCTTTTTTGTCGTATGCGTCATACCCACTCACAAGGAGGTATTTATTGGCAGAGAAAGCCGCCACCTTTGGGAAAGTGACGCAACAAAGAACTAGTAAGACTGCCATTATTCTTAAAGTGACATATTGATTACTTGGTTTTGTCTTCATCTTTAGTTTAACTTTAATCTATGAATAATGTGAACAAGAGTTTTTGCTACTAAAATTGTTTCGTATTAATCTATGAGTAGTTAAATGTTTGAGCTACCTAGGTTGAGATGAATATTGATATTGTTTAGCGATTTATTTGGTTTTGATTGATCAAATGACGTATTATTATCGAAAGACTTTATTTAATTAGATCTTTGGTGTGTTAAAATATCGTTTTTATATAATTATTGCTTGTGATTCCGTGCATGACTTTGATTATTGATTGTGTGTCGTTCGGTTAGGGTTCTACGTGTAAGTCATAGACATAGTGTTTTTGATCTTGTCATAGTTAGTACAACCATAAGAATATTGAGTGTGATTAATTAATAAATTCAATAAGTTCACATTCCTTGCAACTGAGAGGTAATAGGGAGTCGGTTTGTCTCGCATATTTATTCGGTTAGGTTAGAATTAAGCTAGAACGAGTTTTGGTCTTGTCCAATTTACTTATTCGTGCAAATAAGTGTCTTAGATCAGGTTAGATTTTGTTACCCCTTTATCCACATAATTGCTAGTACTAATTTTAAAAGGGTTTTGTGTCGTTGAGTCCGAGAGTAGATGCGTCATTAGGGTAACTTTGTAATCTTTATCCCGTTGCATTTATTCAATCTTCTTAGATTTGTGAGGGTTAGTTGGTGACACCGAGAGGTGTTCAAGCGAACTTTATTGAGCCTTAATTGATTATTTTAATATCTCGGTGTCGTGTGATTAGTTAAATCCGTTAGCCGTTGATCCGTCAATAGGATTCTTGCCTAGGTAGTAGTTTCTTCATATTTGTTAAAACCTCTTTAAGTTTCGTTAAGTTTTCCAGTTAGTTTCATTAAATTGAGTTAGTAATCTAGTTAATTAATAAATTAGTATAATCAATTAAATATTATTAAGTAGGTCTTGGACTAGGGTTTATAATCTGAGTCGATCTCATGTGTCTTCGAGTTCGATATCCGGACTATCCTTATCTTTGCTTTACGCAACCGGTACACTTGCCGTTTTTCTGAACAAGGACAGACTGTTGGTTTTTAAAGCTTAGTTTAGATTAGTGATTATTATATATATATTTTTTCGCACTTCAAATTTTTGGCGTCGTTGATGGGGACACGGTTTGAGGCGATTAGAGAACGACCCGAATTTGGGGACTTTTTTGTTTCTTTTTTACTTATTTATTTGTTTTTATTTGTTTTAAGTTTATATTAACGTAGTTAATTTTAGTTTTTCTTTTATGTCGTATGCGTCATACCCACTCACAAGGAGGTATTTATTGGCAGAGAAAGCCGCCACCTTTGGGAAAGTGACGCAACAAAGAACTAGTAAGACTGCCATTATTCTTAAAGTGACATATTGATTACTTGGTTTTGTCTTCATCTTTAGTTTAACTTTAATCTATGAATAATGTGAACAAGAGTTTTTGCTACTAAAATTGTTTCGTATTAATCTATGAGTAGTTAAATGTTTGAGCTACCTAGGTTGAGATGAATATTGATATTGTTTAGCGATTTATTTGGTTTTGATTGATCACATGACGTATTATTATCGAAAGACTTTATTTAATTAGATCTTTGGTGTGTTAAAATATCGTTTTTATATAATTATTGCTTGTGATTCCGTGCATGACTTTGATTGATTGATTGTGTGTCGTTCGGTTAGGGTTCTACGTGTAAGTCATAGACATGGTGTTTTTGATCTTGTCATAGTTAGTACAACCATAAGAATATTGAGTGTGATTAATTAATAAATTCAATAAGTTCACATTCCTTGCAACTGAGAGGTAATAGGGAGTCGGTTTGTCTCGCATATTTATTCGGTTAGGTTAGAATTAAGCTAGAACGAGTTTTGGTCTTGTCCAATTTACTTATTCGTGCAAATAAGTGTCTTAGATCAGGTTAGATTTTGTTACCCCTTTATCCCCATAATTGCTAGTACTAATTTTAAAAGGGTTTTGTGTCGTTGAGTCCGAGAGTAGATGCGTCATTAGGGTAACTTTGTAATCTTTATCCCGGTGCATTTATTCAATCTTCTTAGATTTGTGAGGGTTAGTTGGTGACACCGAGAGGTGTTCAAGCGAACTTTATTGAGCCTTAATTGATTATTTTAATATCTCGGTGTCGTGTGATTAGTTAAATCCGTTAGCCGTTGATCCGTCAATAGGATTCTTGCCTAGGTAGTAGTTTCTTCATATTCGTTAAAACCTCTTTAAGTTTCGTTAAGTTTTCCAGTTAGTTTCATTAAATTGAGTTTGTAATCTAGTTAATTAATAAATTAGTATAATCAATTAAATATTATTAAGTAGGTCTTGGACTAGGGTTTATAATCTGAGTCGATCTCATGTGTCTTCGAGTTCGATATCCGGACTATCCTTATCTTTGCTTTACGCAACCGGTACACTTGCCGTTTTTCTGAACAAGGACAGACTGTTGGTTTTTAAAGCTTAGTTTAGATTAGTGATTATTATATATATATTTTTTCGCACATCAAATTTTTGGCGTCGTTGATGGGGACACGGTTTGAGGCGATTAGAGAACGACCCGAATTTGGGGACTTTCTTGTTTCTTTTTTACCTGTTTATTTGTTTTTATTTGTTTTAAGTTTATATTAGCGTAGTTAATTTTAGTTTTTCTTTTTTGTCGTATGCGTCATACCCACTCACAAGGAGCGCCGAACCATGAAACGTCTGACGATACAGAGAAAATCGAGCCCGAGAGAGAGCGTTCTGTTTCACTGACACGTTCTGATTCTTCTTCTTCTGTTTCTTCCGCGTCTTTTAGAGATATGAACATGGGTGACCAACCGCCTAGCAGAGTAGTGGCTGATTATGGTAGGCCGACACCGAATCCTCATTCTAGCATTACCTTACCAAACGGTGCCGCCGCTGGCAACTGGTCCATTCCTGCCCATGTTATGCAACTCATCAAGACCGCACCCCAATTCTAAGGGCTAGAGAGCGAACATCCTTCAAACCACATTGACATGGTTGTTCAAATCTGCGTAACTTTCAATATCGATAACATGAACGATGAAGCCATCTATCTCCGTCTTTTTCCCTTCTCACATGCTGAAAAGCCTACAAATTGCGGAATTCACTACCCGCTTGATCCATCACCACTTGGGAGGGTATTCATGAGAAATACATGACCAAATTCTTTCCGCCATCTAAATCCGCTTGACTTCGTGAGGAGATTTTTTCTCTGCATGATGTACGATGAGTATTTCAGGAAAGTTTTGGAAAGATTCAAGGACCACTTTCTTAGTTGTCCTCATCATGGTTTAGATAAGTGGATGCTCATCAAGAAATTCTACAATGGAGCCACCCAGCACGTGAGAGAGATGTTGAACGAGACTGCTAACGAGAACCTCCTTAACAATAAAGATCCCGATGAATGCTTCGTCCCTTTTGATGATCTAGCAGCGAGCTACGAGGGGCACGGGGACATAAATTCTTCCATATCATCGAGAGGAGTACTTCAGGCCTATTTGAACAATAGCATGCAGGCACATATTGATGCTTTGAAAAAATTCGTTAGAGATCTTATCGTTAAAAGCGTCGAGAAGTGTGAGGTTTGCTGAGGGGGTCACCACACCATTGACTGTCCCGTTAAGCCCGGTAGCCATCAGGAGGAGGTTAACTTCGTCAACAACCCCTTGAGATATCAAAACCTCGCCTTCAGCGGGAACACCGACTAGAGAAATCAGAATAACTATCGAGGGGGACAAACCAGTGGCTACTAAGCCCAATACCAAAACCATCATCGAGAGGATCTATTAGGGTAGGGGAGTTCAGGTCAGGAAAGTTCGAAACAAGTGGGGAGAGAGGAGAAGAAATCCTTACTGGAGGAGATGATGGCTGAGATGCTAAAGGGAGATGAGAGGAACCGTGTGACAAATGAGGCGAAATTTGCGCAACACGATGCTATGCTGAAGAACCAAGCCACTTCTCTAGCTAATCTAGAGCGTTAAGTCGGAGAGATCGCCAACCAGTTATCCGAGAGAGCACCAGGTTCACTAACGAGTAATACCAAGAAAATTCCTAGAGGGTTCGTCAAAGAACTTTCTACTAGAAGCGGTGCTAGAAGAGAAAGAGAGGCTGATCCTTCGAGAGTTGTCACACATGCGATTGATGAAGAGGAGCAGTTGGACGAGGAGATCAAGATAGAGCCTCATCCAGCCGAGACACACCAGCAGACTATTCCAGTGAGTACGAAGCTGGCTGATATACCCTCATCATCATCAACCCCACCTCTGAGAGTCTACAAACCAGGACTGACCTATCCTGGGAGACTACGATCGGATAGAGAATTCGGAAATGGTGTCCATACGACCTAGGATGGTAAACACAAAGCTTAAGGATTTGAGACAACATGATTATCTTGTAGAAAGTCTGACCGTATAGTTTGTTGCGATATTCCATAAATCAACTTAGGCGGAGGGTTGAACACAAGTCAGAGCAATAGAGTTCAAGGGAATTCATAGATGGAGCACATGGGTTATGATGTTAATTTACAAGGGTTTCTTTAATTTCCACATAAAAGGCAAAGCTAGAGGTCCATTCTCGGAGCGTTTTCAATCGAGAAGGTTTCTTAACAAAGTTTTGATGAGAGTTTTAAATTCACTAAAACAAGGATTAATTAGGATGAGAAATTTCAATTGTGGTAGTCCAGGGTTAGAGTTCCAAGAATTTCATAGATGGAGCTTATGGGTTAGAGTTCCAAGAATTTGTTTTAGAAAAATGTTTACACAATGGAATCCCATCTCACACCAATGTAACTATAGATTCACGATTACGTTCCGGACCGTACTCGTCAATTTATCTTACATTGGGGTGTTATGTCCCTTCCATTATGCCTTTATTAGATAGTGATAATATCATAAATAGAAGTAGTGAAAGTCAATGAGATAATGTTGAAATCAGTGGAAGAAGGGAACTTGTTGTCAATGTATTCAGTCTTTTACTAAGCCCGGTAATCATTGCCACTCCTTGGTGTCACCCAGGGTGATGGCGTGTAACGATTCCTCTCATGCCTCCTTACCTTCCATTAGTGCTAGACCGACCTCTTCCAAATTAGTGATGGCATCAAAAGACATATCAGGATGTGAAGCAAGACCCGAGATAACAAGTTAAAGGATATCTTATCAACTAGAGACGGTGACCTGGTTATTGTGGGAATACCGGTGACATAGTGTGTGTGTGTGTGTGTGTGTGAATGCTATGTAATGTAATGCATGAAAACAATGTACTGATGGGTTGACACGTTTGAAAAACTGTTGAGCTTTGAAAAGGTTATAGTCTGTTTTTTTCTTTTTTTCTTTTTTTTTTGTTAACAAACCGTGTTCATTATAACTAATGGCTCTGATACCAATCTGTCACATCCTCAAATTTCGACTAACGGAGTTTAACCGTGAGGCATGTGACATACCAGGATCAAGCTTATTTGTTATACCAAACATCCAATTCAAAATATTCAATGTGTTATTTAAGTCTCATTCAAACATGAGAAAACAAAAACCAAACCAAACAGTTTAATGTTTTGCGGAAGCGTAAGGTAAATGGTTTAAAATAATAAACCATGTGCTCAACATGCACAACCCATCAACTGCACATAATGTGAAATAAAAGTTCATGCGACAACTGTGACTCCTAACATATGCAATGCAACCCGCTCCTTCGCATATATAGCAACCTGGGCAATTTAAATACTCAATGGTCAACACGAGGTTGGTGAATTCATAAGTTGTAGTAAAAAGTAGTATAGGTAGTATATGTAGAATAAGTAATCTATGCGTAAGTAGATTTAGCATTTTTCAAATATACCAGGGTAGCTAACCCATTTACAAGCTACTAGACGTTTGAACCGAAGCTGACTGTATGTATGCCTTCTTACCAGGTTTATTACCAACACTGACGTATAAAAGTTAGGTAAATATAACACCCGTTTTATGACATCATAGCCGTGCTAGCGCGACTAGCCCGGGTGGGGTTTGTCAAACCCAGTAGTACTACTCCATATAAGCCCGTGATCCCATCCTATTGGTTCAAGCTAACGTAAGGACTTTAAGTGATATAAGGACATCTAGTATAAACTTGTGATATATAAGAAACTACATAAATCCAACACAAGTCGCTGCGTTTTCCTCCATAATACAGTATGTAAGTATATCCATGTTTTCTCCTTAAAAAAAGTGTAGGCAAATGGTGTGTTTTCAATCTAGAAAACAAGTAAGGAAAATGTTTTGTTTTTTAATCCAGAAAACAAGTATACGAAAATAGTTTTGTGTTTTCAATCCAGAAAACAATGAGAAGTGTTTTGTGTTTGCAATCCATAAAACAACTATACGAAAATAGTTTTCTGTTTTCAATCTAGAAAACAAAGAAAATTCATGTTCTCACCTGCTGTCTTGTGTAATAGACTTTTCTCAAAACCAAAAGGATGCACTTGACTCGCTAATCGTTACCTAGTATAATTGTTTAAGTTATGAGAATATGTTCAATAACGCATGTCTCTAAAAACCAAGTATGGACTCACACACAAACACAAACTTGACACGACAACCGTTGTTGATAATAAGTAATGTCAACTGTACCAAAAAGTCTTAACATGTATCCACACATCATATCACGGCAAATAAACAAAATATTCATCATACAACTCTACTTATGATCATTCAGTTCACGAGACAGATTATAGCATGTACAAACTGATTACCACAATAGCATATAAGAATTAGGTTTCTCAAAATGTTTTTATTATATTTACTCAGGAATACAAAACTCACAACAATTCAATCCTTGCAGATATGTACCAACAGTTCAGCAGATTACGCAACAAAAAGTTGTTTCATGGTTCTCTCAACTCATTTTTCCAAATTGTGCAAGGCCAATTGGGTTGTCTTTTAGACTCATAATTCTAAGTTCCAGAAGTGGAACCAACTCAATTGGCTTAGTTAATATCAAGTAATGATGTCGGGAATACATACCATAATTTGAATCCCCGCATCAGCTTTGACACATGTTTTTGTAAAATAATAAAAACTATTCAAATCTTCTCCAAAAATTATAACATTTACCTTTCTGGAAACTAGACTTAGAATGCTATATCCTAGAATCAAGAATCGATCAATAATCATCGTTTAACATCAAGTTACAAACCAATCAATAAATGAGAACGAATCTATCAGCAAACTGTTGTCATCAAAACTCAAACCCTAACATGTTTATTTGATCACTAGGGTTCTAATTCATCAATTAACATTATAATCATCAAATTTACAGAGATTGAATATCTAGGGTTTCACAATAACTCATCAAAACATAAAATTGATTCATAAAACTTACCAATTAACATTAGGAATCATGTAAGTCACTCAAAGACGCCACTAATTGCAAGAATCGAGCTTGAATCGAAGGGTTTGTGTGTGGGGGTGTGAGGCAGATGGAGGCTGAAGGTCGGCAGTTTATGTGTGGGGATTAGGTTTGGTTATTTTATTAATATTATAATTAATCATATTTACAAGAATGGTCCTCTAGAATAAGTTATGGCTTTAAACGAACTTTATAACACCCAAACCGGATTATAATGAATCATTACGAATAAAATATTAACCCAAGTTAATAAACCAAAGCCTCATTTTTCCTTCATAAATATTAATTTGTAAAAGGTGAAACATACAAATTACGCGCAATCGATCACAATTTCATGAAACAAGGTATGAATTAAACACACAATCATTTAGCATGTATTTTCACATAGATAATATTATAAACATATGCTCGATGTCAGGTCCCCGATAATCTATCTAGAGTTCCTTTATGGAAAGTTATGTCCGTACAATTTAAGAACAACCGTCACTCAACAAATATTCTCACTTAATTCGTATTCAGTCACTCTCCTAGAGGTGTGCCCTAAATATTCCTTTTATAGCCTTGACACCTCTGGACAACTGTCATTCCTTCTAAAAACCCTAAATATAATGTACATATTCAAATTACATATTCAGAATTATCCTAAGTGTAAAACAAGTCTTCTTGGTAGGCTTTGTAGAAGTAATCTTCTCCGAGTAGACATTGTACTCTGCCTTTCTTGTTAGACTTGGTAACCTTGAAGTGTACCCGGGAACAGTTTCCGGGTATGATTTACTTGGAGTATTTATCAAAGGAAAATACTCACCAGGCAGACTTCAATCTTCTTGATTATATCAGACATTTCTTGACATAAACATACTAGCAAACTTGTTCTTCAATGGTCCCATCAACTCCTTGCTTGGAATTAGCTTATTAGCAAAGTGTGCTTGGGAGCACTGTACCTTTCTTGAGTTGAACCCTACCCGATATTACTTGAGATATATCATTATGCATCAAGCTTACTCGGACCACTGTATTATTAAAGAATACCTTGCCCGATCTTCCAGTTACTTGGTTTCATGAGCTTGGTTAGCCAAGAGCTTACTCTGAAGTAAACCTTACTTGGCTATGAAGAACAAACCTGCTTGATATAGAGAACCTTGCCCGGGTATACACTAACTAGTGAACCCTACTCGGGTAAACACTAAAGTGTGAACCCTGCCCGGATATCCTCTATAGAAGACTTCAAGAAGATAACTTTGCCCGATAGGTAAAATATCCTGCCCGACTAAGTAAAACCTTGCTCGGGTGTCTTAGGTGTGCCCGGTCCCATACTTAACAATATTAGAGGAGGTTGAGAAGGTTCCAATGTTCCTTGTAAACAGTTCTGGGTCAAATCTTGACTCAACAATCCCCCTAGATTGGAACATCTCAGCTGTCCCAAAACACTTCTACAGTTACTTACACATGATTAAAATACACATCAAATCAAAGTCAAATTACATATTCAAATAACATAAATAAATGATTACATATTCAAAAACTATTCGAAGACATTGCACATCAAATTCCTATTCTAAGAATCTTGTCTTCTTCTTGCATTGTAATAGGTTTGTCTTCTATTGACAATAACAGTTTTTGCTCTTTGTCTAAAGATATCAAGGACTTGGTAATGAGTATGACTTTCAGGAATGACCATGTCCCTTATATCCATCAGATCTTCATTGTGCAAATAAATCAAGTCTTCATCTCTTCTGATTATACCCAATATACGCCCATCAGAGTTTCTTAGCACATAATGGCCATCATCTTCTTTATATTCAATCTCTGTTATGATGCTATTCTTCTGAACTGTGTAATTGGGGCGTGTCATTCTTCTTTCTAAGCTTATGCAGGTATTCATGTTTGATATAGGATTCCTATCTCTTACATTCATCTTGTAATACAGTTTAGCACTGTCCATCTTTTTCAGCTTTGTTGTCCTTCTTGCTTTGTGAAGTTGAATCGTTCTCCAGCTTCTGTTTTCTTTTAGGAATGGGAATCCCTTGTCAGCTTCATCTTTTAAAAACTTAGAGAGATAATTATGCTATCTTCCAGCCATCTTATTTCTATCTCGATAATCATATAGAGTAAATGTGGCCATTCTTTCCAGTTGTTCTTGAGTGTATTCAGCAAAATCACTTCTCACAACTATGTCTCTCAGCTGTCTGCTTTCCAAAATTACTTTCAGAGATTCAGTGACAGAATCATAGTAGAGATCTCTTGGAAGATCCCCATGGATTGTGATCCTGCTGTTCTTTGGGATACAGTTCTACTATATTCACCTCTACCTGCTTGTTGGTGTCTTCTTGAAATTGGAGGCCTGAATGGAATAGACTTCATAGGTTTGCTGGGCCCCAACTTGAAAGTTTTGATAAAAATTGACTCAACCAATTCAGGTGGGAGGTTAATAAGGTCTCCAAAGTTTTATCCTGCCTCTTTACAGAGAATAATCATCATTTTCACTATCCCAGGATTGTTTGACAATCCTGCAGGCACAAACCTTCCATCAACAAAGCTTCTAGTGTTCTCACCCTCCCTCAGAACCATTTCTCATTCAGCCTTTTGTATGTAGAAAAGTTCTTTCAATCCTCCTTTTCTAAGGCATCAAAAGTGGCTTCATCCATTCCCCCTGGTTTATCATTATACACCTCACTATCTTAATCATTTCTTCTTTTTCCCATTGGATTATAGGTTCATCTTCTGGTTCAGGCTTTAATTCCTCTGGGATTGGGGTTTCAACAGTTGTTGCCTCTATTGATTTTTCTTTTTCAGCCTCTTGTTTCTTACTCAAAGTTGTTAATTTTCTTTTCTTCTTGGCAGGCTCTTGTTCAGCTTGAGCTTTCCTTGACTGTTCAGCAAGCGGCTCTGGTGTAGCCTTTTGAGTTATTCTTTTCTTTTCATGTTGTTGAAAATTGTGTCAACTGAGGCTTTATCCAATCCTTCAACCATTCCAGGTTTCATCCCTTTCTCCAAAAAGTAGCCACATTTTCCTCCAAATCTTTCTTTTAAAGCTTCAAGCTTTTCAGCCTCTTCATTTTATTTAACAAATTTTTCTTTTATCTCTTTCCTTTTGCTTTCATAGGCTTCTCTCAACTTGTCAATCTTGAAATGAGATAAATCTTTGTCAGACCCATGATTTCTCAAATAATCTCGGTATTTCTGGGCATCCCTATTCTTTGGTTGTATCAACTTCTCAATTGTGTCTCTCTCTTTGTTCAATCTTTTCTCCAGTTCCTCATCATTCAAATCAGCTAAGCTCTCAAAGCTTATGCCATAGCTTCTCAGTTTCACAATCACAGGATTTTTCCTTTTAGCATCCAAAAGACTTTGTTCAATGTTTGTCCTCTGTTCATCAATCACTTCAACTTGTGGAGACATAACATTAGTAGTTTCAGTACCATTTCCCTGATCATCATCATTGTCATTATCAGTTTCATCAGAGTCATCCTCCTCCTCAGTTGTTTCATTAACAACATCTATTTTTGGTTCATCACGAGTTGGCTCTTCAGGGATTGGTACATTGGGCACTCCTTGTACATATTCATCAGGCTTTAAAGTTTGCTAAAGGTATTGCCCTTATTGGACTTCCTCATCATCAGGGGTCTCTACAAAGTATTTATTCTAATCATCCCATCTCCTTTTCTTGGCAGACTCAGCTCTTTCAGCTGGTTTAAATGATTCTGGTTTGTCCCTTTTTCTTGAGTATTTCTTTCCATACATGGGATCATCCACACACTCCCATTCGTCTAGGTTCTGTCTAATATCATCTTCAATCTGTTGAGCCCAATTCTTTGCAGCCATTGAGGCAATAGATTCTCCAATTTCTTCTTCCACATTGAAGTCCAAATTCACATTGGTTGGCTCAGCAGTTTCAGTTGATTCTTTTTCAGGTAGACTTTGAGTTTGAAACTTTCTTACCACCATGGCCAAAGAGTTGTCAACTTCCTCTACTCTTTTCAACTTAATCAAAGCTTCAATAGCCTCTTGATCATCATCCTCTTCTTCATTTATCATTTTGGCAGCATTGGCTTGATTGATCAAAGCTTCTTTCTCTGCTATTTCCTCAGGAGTTAATGTTTGGGCTAGGATTTCCCTATCCCTTATTTCTCATACAACATTCTCAAACTTTCTCCTTGCTTTAGCCGCAGCTTCTACATCTTCATTAAACAAAATGTCTTTCTCAGGATTTTCCTTACCAGGCTCTTCTTCAATCACCTTTGCCTTACCTTTTTTCACTCTCCTTTATTCATCTTCTTCAACATCAGATTGTTCAAAATCATCAATCTCCTTTTCAAGTGCTTCTAATTCTGGATCAAACACTACCCTCTTGGATCTTACAGGCTGGTCAGTTTCAGTAATAAGCTCCTTAGTATCAGTATTTCCCTCATTGATTTCATCAGTTTGAGTTTCTGTTAACACATTAGTGATCACATCATCTTCATCATTTCTATTTTCAATTTCAGCCACTGTCACCTCTACATTATCCTCCTCTTCACTCCAAGCAACATTCATTATTTGATTATTTACATTGTAATTTTCTTCTCCTACATCATATTTATCAGCTTCATACTCATCATCCTCCATCCTTCTTTCATCCCTCACTTCCTCATCATCATAGGCATTCTGAATACTTGTCAACCCATCAACATTCACTCCTGCATCCTCCATCACTACATCCTAAATTTTAACAATAGCATCAGTTGGCACAATTATATTCACCCCCTATTTTGGGGCAGCTGAGGTCTTCTCAACCTCCTGCTCCAGGGATTGAATTTTCATCATAGCCCGGGACAACTTGTCCAATAAAAACACATTCTCCTTTGTCAGCTCCTCATTTCTCTTCCTTAACTTAGCATTTTCCAACATTAGATCCAAATTTCTTTGAAAAAGAGAGTTTCCAGCGGGAGGGATTAATTGTGGTGAGGTAGAGAAAGGGTTAGGTTCAGACAGGTCTTGAGTAGTGGTTGAGTGATTGTTGGGTTGATAGTCAATGTGAGTGGGGTAGATGATTCAGGTGGGGTTTGGGTTTGAGGTGTGGTTTGGGTATGGATAGGTATAGGCTGGGTTGTTGGAAATGTCTGGGGTGGTGATTGGATATGGGGTGGGCTGTTGGTTGGTGGTGTTTGTAGTGGTGTGGATATATGAGTAGATGTTTCATTTTGGCTTTGGGTTAAGATTTGGGTTGGGGATTGTGGTAATTGTTGTTGTGGTGACATATGTGGTGATTGGTTTATGATGGGTGATGGTGATTGTGGTGGTGATGGTATAGGTTGGTCAATCGGTATAGGTGATTGTGGTGGTGATGGTATTGGTTGGTTGTCCCCTGATCCTGTGCATCCACGATCATGGCTCCTCCAGCCCCCTCCTTCATCTCCATCATCATCATCATCATCTTCATCCTCTAACTCAGCAACCTCCTCTTCCTCCTCTGAGCTCAGCTCAGGAACTGGCATAATATCCAAGTCATGGTTCAATGACCATGGCAAAATCTCAAATGAAATGTTTGGATTAAATCTATTGGCACTTCTCGAATTTTTGATTCGGTTGAATGTGATGGGATTTTGCAAAACATAAGTAATGCCAATGGTGGGTAAATCATGCAACTCCTTGTTAAAGATTTTCTGCAGATTCCTTGGATATTGTAGAAACCTATCCTTCTCAGCCTTTTTCAGATTTGCTACCATTCCTTCAAAAATCATCATGGAGAAATTGAATGGTAGGTCATAAATGATTGTAACTGTGGAATTTGCTAATTCCCGACTCATTAGAGTCCATGAGCCTTTCCGCGGAGCAAATCTTGTTGAGCGCCAGAAATCCAATGAATGATTTATATAATTGACTGGGCACTAGGTGAAGGAAAAACGAACATTTGATCTTAACAACCATGTTATCATCATCGCCACCTCTTCATTGTCAGGAGTAATCTGCAACATGGCGCATTTATTGTGTTTCTGTTCAAAGGGATACTTCGGTTGATCATTATTCGCCATATCTGAAAAACACAAATCAAATATTTTCAAAATGAAATTAGTCATAAAGTTCATTACTTTAAGTAATTTCAAGTTATAAAAATGAAGAAGAAAGAGAGAAATATCATCAAGAACCTGTTCTTCGACAAGTTTATAACCTAAACACAAAAATAGAGTGTTAGCATATAAATACATAACCAAAGCCCATTAATGTCTAGTCGTTATCGGAAAATATATTATTATTGCTTACCGTGTCGGAATTAGAGGGTTGGTTAAAGTTAGGGTTTGGAATAAAGTGAATGTGAAAAGTCGGTTTAGGTTTCTTTGAGAGAGAGTAGTTGCAGTGGAAGGAGAGAGAGGGAGAGGGAAAATAAAAAATATCTCTAACTCCCACTTATATACCTTTTGAAAGTGAGTCTTAAATGCATTTGTAGTGTAGTGAGTTATTAGCTGTCAACCATAATAATCTTATCCATTTAAAAATGTAACACCTAAACCTTACCCGATAAAATCAACGTGTCAAACCTTGCTTGGTATTTTTATTATGAGATTGACAAAGTTTTCCCGGTATGTTCCACATACAAACCTTGCTTGGTTAAGTTAAGTAATTTAAAGTCAAGTAATGATGAAGAAAGGTTACCCGAAATACCAGATTTCTTGAGAACTCAATCAGAAGATAAATAATCATGTTTGAAATATCAAATAAGCATCCTTTCTAGGAATCAATTAAGATACCCATATTAGTTTCTCAAATATAAATTAAATAACTCAAACTAGCATAAACCCTATCAAAGTAAGAAACACATTTAATCAAGCATACTTTGATGCATAGTGTGCCCGAGCAATCTTCCTAATGTATAGTGTGCCCGAACAATCTTTATATGCAAAGTGTACCCGAATAACCTTCCTAGGGTACAAAGTGTGGCCGAAATTATATCTAGCAAAAAGTGTACCCGGAAAGTCAAATTTTTGAAATTACCAAGTATATTGAGGGAACAATAGTATACCCGGAATATAAAGTGTGCCTGGAAGACAAAGTCTGCCCGGAAACACTTGTAAATACATATTCAACTTTTTTTGTGCCCGAGAAGGTTTGAAAATATCAAGACTTACCCGAAAATACATATTAAACCATTTTGAGGCAAAATGCAACTCTTTTTGACTTAAAACCAATGACATTTGTTGAATATGTTTAATTAAAGATCATAGTTTTAAAAGCAAATGGTGCATTTAGAGATCAAATTTCAGTCATGTTTCTCTTCAAAACATTTTCTTTCTTTAACTGAAAAGATCTCAAGAATGGGATCATATTGACTAAGTAGCTTTCTCAATACTTCATTCTCAGCATTATTATGACAACATAGACAGGTCAACAGCAGGTCTAGACTTAACATGAATTTCATTTCCTTGGTGATATGATTAAGATTCAATTAAGTAGCAGAAAATTTAATGGATAACACATGTTGTGTTCTGTTGCTCCTTATCTATCCTCAAGGCTTATTCGGTTTTCTCTAGATCACCCCAATTGACTTTGACCCCCTGGTTTTGGTCAAAACTTTTAATGACAGAACAATTTTTGTAGAAAATTTTTTAGAATTTTTCTTTTCAAATTTACAAACATATGTGAAGTTGAACATTGGACTTACATGCCACGCAATTCGGACTTACAGGCCATTCTTTAAGAATGTTTAAAGGACTTATATTATTGCCTC
Source organism: Bidens hawaiensis (assembly GCF_021521415.1). NCBI lineage: Eukaryota > Viridiplantae > Streptophyta > Magnoliopsida > Asterales > Asteraceae > Bidens > Bidens hawaiensis. The sequence goes on from NW_027496756.1 coordinate 18,494, forward strand.
CACCCCTGTAGTTCTATAATTAACCCTCATGTTTGCATTTTCTTTCAAAATGTTTTGTGAACATAAATCAACTGTTGGTTGAGAAAATATTTAAAAATTATGATGTTCACAGTTGTTCTGTGTCATTCTTTTAAATTAGACATTTCATTTTGGTGACCAAATACCAACAGGCTTGTGTATGACTAGATAATCACTTTTCTGCCTATCATTTGAAAAGATTTATCTAGGAACATGCATAGACAGCAATGTAACTCCACATAGATCTTAGCAGTTTCTTTAAGTTTATATCACCTTAGATATTACACATCATGAGAAAGCAACCATAAATGTTAATGACTGTACTAAGTGCCCTTTTGGCCTATTAAATCCATATGATTGGCTAAGTAGTTAATGTACTATCATTTCCCAATTAAATAAAGTTTAATATTTAATCACCCCAATTTCTCTTAATTGGCAGGTAAATGGCTATCCTGTTTGACTACAAGTGGTCAGCAGGACCAAACATATATGTGAATATATGTCCTTTCAAAGTCAGAGTTATTGACTTGATTTTAAGTGAATGAACAGAATACAAGTTACAGTTTGTCCCAAACATATATGTGAGTATATTCCTGTCCAACTTGAGCAAATGACATAATTTTTAGCAAATGTACCATTTTGAGACTTTTCATTGAAAATTCCTTCTTTTGAGCTTTTACAAAGCTTGAACTGAATAGTATTATCATATCTCTACACCATTAACAACTTGCTCATGTTTTGATCAAAAGTCTTGTGATTATGCAAAATTCATTTGAAAACTCATTTTATCATTTAATTTTGTCCGCCACGTGATTCGCATAGCATGGGTTCTTGAGTGAAAACTCAAGTGTAGAGTTTGTAGATTTTTCCTTTACTTTAATTTTTATTTTCTTTGTTTCGTTGCGTCGTCGGGTCGTTCCAAGGAATCATCTCCATCATGGAGAGAGGAATTTACGGGAATTCAAAAGGTGCCCGGTAAGTTTTATACGTTGAAATAACATAAAATGAGCATAGGAAAGAGTTGGTAATTTTCTAAAAATTTTTCTAAGGAAAAAAGAGGCACCAAAAGTCCAAAACTTCCTGTTAAAACACCCCGTCGCGTGCGCGACGGGGGTCTTTTTCTGCCTTGGCGCGCGCGGAGAGCAAACAATTAAAAAAACACACCTACAGCTCGCCCTAGGCGGCCCACGACCGCAAGAGGGCTTGCCCTCCGCGCGGCGCCACCTGCCAGCCAAATCCGATTTTTTTTTTTATTTTTCCATTATTTCACAATTTTTCACCAATTCCCTGTTTTATCATTTGGGTGTGATTCCTTGTGTTTAGTTTGGTTTTTCGAGTCATGTTTTTTTAAGTCTAGTTGCCCGAGTCATTGAGTCTCTAACGTAGTTTTTTGTAGTTCGTTTTTGTTTTGTGTTTTTAAATTTTGCGAGTTTGAAGACTGAATGAGCTAGGGAGGTGATCCCCACGAAAGAATTTATTGAAAAAGACAAGTTTGAGGATGGAGCAGCCGAGCCGTATACTTTTTATTTATTTATGTGCTTCTAATTATTCATGTAATATTTGTGGGTTGATGTGAAATACTTTGAATGCTTAATATCTATCATTATGATAAGATACATTTTTAGATATGTTTGTTCGTTTTTGTTTTGCCGCTTAGGTTCGTGAGAGAAGGAGTTACCATTTGCTGAGCACGTTCGTAGTTGGAGGGCATTCATGGAAAGAAAACTTTATCATCATGTTTCATGCGCATATTACCAGCTAATTCATTTCCATTTATCTAGCTTGTTAATTTTTATTTTTCTCTTGTTTTTTATTTTTAGGTTTTTAGTTTTTTTTTTGTAGTCCGACTTTATTTTTAATTTTATTTTTATTTTGAGGCGTCCTTATCCTTGCATTGAGGAAAATGCATAATTTAAGTGTGGGGATAGGACATTTGAGTCGTAGTTTAATTTTGCTTTAATTTAAAAAATAAAAAAAAAGAAGAAGAAAAAAAAAATTAAAAAAAATTTTAATAAAAATTGAAAAATGTTTTAAAATTGTCCCTTGAGTTTTGTTTTTTGTGTTAAAGTGGGATATGATGATATTTATTGGAAATTTGTTTTTCAAACTACTAATAATATGAGATAAATAAAAGAAAGCGCACTTAACTTGGGATGTGTCGGTAGGCTCATCCTTGAAAATGAAAGGGTAATTTGATAAAATGGTTAAAACGGAAATCTTTTGTGGGTAAAGCGTTTTGTCCGTAGAAAATAAGTAATGAAAGGTCGGGCCATACTCAAGCCTCAATTTTTGGTATGAAAAGTGGAAATATCATAATTTTAAAAATTTGAATACGTTATCATATGATGCTTGGGTAGGTTTAACGTTAGAGTATGCCGTGTAGCCTGTGATATAAATCTTAAACTGATAGCTTTAGTGTTTTACTCATCATTGGGGTATGGTTTTATAACCTCAAATCCTGTATTGATGGGATGCTTCGGGTCCGGAGACCATGGGTCTATATGCCGATTATTCATCTGGGTATTCACAATTCCAAATGGGGTTGTGAATATTTAAATAAAGCCAAAAAGAGCAAACCCTTATAAGTCTAGTTGCCCGAGTCATTGAGTCGCTAACGTAGTTTTTTGTAGTTCGTTTTTGTTTTGTGTTTTTAAATTTTGCGAGTTTGAAGACTGAAAGAGCTAGAGAGGCGATCCCCACGAAAGAATTTATTGAAAAAGACAAGTTTGGGGATGGAGCAGTCGAGCCGTATACTTTTTATTTATTTATGTGCTTCTAATTATTCATGTTATATTTGTGGGTTGATGTGAAATACTTTGAATGCTTAATATCTATCATTATGATAAGATACATTTTTAGATATGTTTGTTCGTTTTTGTTTTGCCACTTAGGTTCGTGAGAGAAGGAGTTACCATTTGCTGAGCACGTTCGTAGTTGGAGGGCATTCATGGAAAGAAAACTTTATCATCATGTTTCAAGCGCATATTACCAGCTAATTCATTTCCATTTATCTAGCTTGTTAATTTTTATTTTTCTCTTGTTTTTTATTTTTAGGTTTTTAGTTTTTTTTTTGTAGTCCGACTTTATTTTTAATTTTATTTTTATTTTGAGGCGTCCTTATCCTTGCATTGAGGAAAATGCATAATTTAAGTGTGGGGATAGGACATTTGAGTCGTAGTTTAATTTTGCTTTAATTTAAAAAATAAAAAAAAAAGAAGAAGAAAAAAAATTAAAAAAAATTGAAAAATGTTTTAAAATTGTCCCTTGAGTTTTGTTTTTTGTGTTAAAGTGGGATATGATGATATTTATTGGAAATTTGTTTTTCAAAATACTAATAATATGAGATAAATAAAAGAAAGCGCATTTAACTTGGGATGTGTCGGTAGGCTCAGCCTTGAAAATGAAAGGGTAATTTGATAAAATGGTTTAAACGGAAATCTTTTGTGGGTAAAGCGTTTTGTCCGTAGAAAATAAGTAATGAAAGGTCGGGCCATACTCAAGCCTCAATTTTTTGTATGAAAAGTGGAAATATCATAATTTTAAAAATTTGAATACGTTATCATATGATGATTGGGTAGGTTTAACGTTAGAGTATGCTGTGTAGCCTGTGATATAAATCTTAAACTGATAGCTTTAGTGTTTTACTCATCATTGGGGTATGGTTTTATAACCTCAAATCCTGTATTGATTGGATGCTTCGGGTCCGGAGACCATGGGTCTATATGCCGATTATTCATCTGGGTATTCACAATTCCAAATGGGGTTGTGAATATATAAATAAAGCCAAAAAGAGCAAACCCTTATAAGTCTATAAACATGATCACAAAAGTACAAATTCACTACAGACTTGATCATCCACGCTGTTAGTCATGTGGGGTCCCCTTGCTCGCGTCTCATTACCATTAAGAAACGGACCACAGGGGACACGCTACGTGTAAGCCCTACATATGAAATTTTGCATACTCACCTATGGTGATTGGTTCGGGGTATTGCTTGATAACGGTGGTATGTCATGTTGTGGGGAACACTAGCTATAAAATAATTGAGCCTTAATCATATCTAAAGGCTGCTTGGTAAACTTTGATGCTTAAGGTAAGGTGGATAAACAATACCCTTGATCGTCTTAGCTATTCATAAAAAAAATATAGAGCAACAAAAGTTTTAAATCTGCTAATTTTGAGGTTTAAGCCAAGTTGGGGTGGTCTGGTCCGGTAAAAGTTGAAAATAAGCGGGTCTTAATTGTGTAAACCATTGAGTAAAAAATTGTCGGATCATATTTGTCCAGGTAAAGATTAAGGCATGGGTTTAAGTGGACAACAATATTGGTGATCGCGGTTTTTGCGTTTTTCTAAGCTTTAAAATTTACCCTATATGTTTGTAAGACTATATTTTCCGATTCTGATCCAACTGCATAAGACTTTTTCCTGGACGAAAAAAGAGTAAGTGTGGGGATATTTGATATACATGTATTTATACATCTCGAATCCCGTGTAAAGTATTTTTTATTTAATGTTTTGAGTTCGTTTAAGTTTGAGTTTTGTTTATCTTTTATTAATTTAGGTTTTGAGTCAAGTTTTATCTATTTATCGTGTTTTAACTCTTTTGGTGTCTTGCATGTTTTACATAATTCTTTCTATCTTTTCATGCGAAGTCTAAGTGCGTTTTGCTCGTTAATGATTACATGATTGTTCCACTTAGCGTTTCGATTTGTTTTCATGTAGATGGTGATTTGTAAGAAAAGAAGGTCTAGAAGGTTCTAAACGTTACTTGGAGTTCAAGAAAGGGATCTAACATGGTTAAATAATAAAGAAAAAGAAAAAAACGAAAATTCCTAAAAAAGGGCGCCGCGCCGCGCCTAGGCAAATGCCCAGGATGCCTTCGTGGGACGGCTAGGGACTTCTGACCAGCCAAACTTTGTTAAACCAAGACCTAGCTCATTTATTATATAATGGATGCAAACCTAAACTAATGGGGAGCTTTTTCAGCCGATTTTGAGAAGGATAACCAAGTGTTGAAGGTGATTTAAAGCTAGGGACCAAGGAGGATCGAGATAGCTTTCGTCCGGGTGTTCGAGGATCAATCGCAAAGGGTTTTCTCGCTCTAACTTTCGTTCCTTGTTCATTATTCTTGATGTCTTTCCTCTTTGTTTTTAATACTTGTTTAGGATTGTCTTCAATAATGATTCTAGGCTATACTTCATGTCTACCTAGGTTTGATGAACATGTGTTGACTTAATTCTTGCTTTGGACTAATGTTTTGATTATGGTTTCGTTATTTTAATAGTTGAAGACTTGATTTTGCTTTCATGATGCATATGAATGTTTATTACCTTGATTAATTGTTTAGTATAGCTTCACATAGATCTTATATCTCTTGATTGTGTTCTTTAGATTTAGGGTTTATGTTTAATCATTACTTGGTGTTTTGATTATTGTGATTGAATGGGCCCATTAGATCATAGAAGCTAGTCGATAGTTGGTTAGGGTTTTGAATGTTCTGCTAAATTCCAATAGCTGTGAGGTGAGGAGTTGTTCATGTGTCTTGGTCAATTGCATGCTAGGATAGTAGTGACAATATTCTTGCTTATTGTGTTGATCCATGTTCATGATGTCATATTAGCTTATCAAGTTATCTAGGGTTTAGTGTTTCGTAAGATTGCTTGCTTTAGATACTATTAATTAACTCTAATTGATAACTTTGCGGAAATCAATTCAACTGATTTCTAAATATTCTTATAATTTTTCTTTGGGATTTCAATTGATTCAGTCAAGGGTCCTTTAGGGTTTGTTAGATGAATACGTTTAGAAATCAGTTTCCATAATCATGTTATTTGCCATTGCTTGATGATTGTTGATTCATGGGATTCTTACCTAGGTAGATTCCTTCTCTGATTGGTTTCGTTCTCGTGATTAATTGCTTGTTTTCTCGTTTACTTGTTTATTTGCTTTCTTAGTTTAATCTTAGTTTAAAAACCCCCCTATAAACATTATTAATAAATAGTCGTGTCGTAAGTCGAGTCAAATTAGCTAATTAACGTAATTTATAGAGTCCCGTGGGTTCGATATTCCGGACTTACTTAGCTTTAGTACAATTGACCGGTTCACTTGTCGGTGTTTTGTGTAGTTGAGTCTTAAGTCTAGTTTTTATTACTTGTTAATTTAGTTAATATTTAATTGATTGTTTTAAGCACATCAATTAGAACTAGGGATGTTCTTATTCTTGTGTATTATCTCAGGTTCAAACACGTCCTCGATAATTACTTTTTCAACATTCTCAACAAAGACTTTGTTACTTTGAACATGAAGTTTTTGAGGAGAAACTTGGGGCTTAACAGTTTCCAGTTTAACTGGTTTACATTTTTCAGAAATTACAGATTCTTTTTTAATCAAATCCTCTTCTTTTCTAGCAAAAGGATTAATTTTGTAATCATTGTGAAAAGGTGGCGGAATTTCAACAAAACCGATGCCTTTCTTTGAATAATTTTGTTTACCAGATACTTCAATAATATCATTCAACAGAAATGAAGAATTTCTAAATTTTGCCAGTTTGTTCTTCAACTCAAGAACCTCATTCTCAAGTTCAGTTATCTTTGAACGATGTTTCAGAATTTCTTCAAACTTTTGGTCATTAATCGTCATTTTTACAGATAACTTAGCTTTGAGATCATGGTTACTTGTCGACAATGCTTCAATCTTTTCTCGAGATCTCATTTGAGATTCAAGAGATTGTCGATAAGTATCCGTCAGAGAAGCAATTTCTCTTACAAGATTATCATTGTGATTTTTTAAGGCTTCTAACTTAGGTTTTTTAGATTCACAATCAACACATGATACTTTAACAGATGAAGTAGCAGAGATAGAATGACTAACCTCATTGATCTTGGCCATGCAAGCAAATACTGGTGGAGGCTTGTCGCAAGAGTCGTCAGAATCAGGATCCAGAATCATTATCAGAAGACATATCACTTCCACATGCATCTTGACAATATTTATGTAACCCAAACATAGCTAAATTTGCTTGAGTATCATTACATAGTAACCGTTGTGACCAATCATTTCCATCTGCCAACATTGATTGTGATGTAGAAGTAGATGGTTTCTTTTCAGCATCACTACCTCGTGGTGTAGAAGAATTTTGATGTTGACCACGAGGACCAGTGTATTCTTTCTTTGGTTTGTCACATTCCTTCGCAAAATGCCCAAATTCTAGACAATTATAGCATTTTACTTTCAGCTTGTCAAAACCTAATTTCTTGTTTAAGGTCGGAAGATCATTTCCAGTTCTCTGTATGAATCTTTTAACTTTATGGGCAATCATAGCCATGTTCCACTTTAAATCCATTATTTCCAAATCATCTGGATCTATCTGATCATAGTCCTCATCAGTTAAATCACTTGTGGCAATCTTACTAATCACCAAGTTTTTATATGAAGACATGAAAGCTGTCAGAAAAGCAAAGTTTTGCTCAGCTTCCTTCATATTAACACTAGGTGGTGAAGCAAATGGATTAGTAGTAGTTGAACTTCCAGAACCACCAGACGATCCAGAATTACCAGTAGAGTAAAAACAAACTTTAGGATCATTAAACATAGTTGATTCCTTTTCACTTGCAGCTTGAGTAAGAAAAGCATTTATTGGAGAGCTCGTTGAACTAAGAGGCATACTTCCACCATAAAAAACAGGATCTTGACTTTCCTTGGAGTATTATTGACACTTAAGATCATATTCTTTGGCTTCAATCTTTTGTAAAATTTCAAGTGCCGTCAAATCTTCATTCAAGAAATAGTCATTCTCTTTCAAAACCATTAGAAATGTCGAGTAAGAACTTGGAAGCACACTCTTAATAATGTCAATTTTATCAGTCTCAGAAATTTCCAATTTCATCTTGTCCATTTCAGCAATTAAATGATTTAACCGTGTAATCATTTATTCAACTGTTTCTCCATTCAAAAGATTATTAAAGTTTCAAAACTGAAACTTGAGCTTCACTTTCTTACTCTCAGCTGTGTTCCCCGTACTTCTCATACGCAGATGTTGAAATAAAGAAGCACATCTATTGATACTACCTACTTGATGAAAAATATTTTCGGGCAATGCCATAGTAACTGTAGAATAAGCTTTTATCTCGATTTTTAAGCTTTCTTCTCTTCTTGTGAGTATTGAGAAACAGCTTTAGGAGTATACCCAATAGTATCATCACCAATCATTGGCGCCATATAAACCTCATCTAAACAATATGAGTAATCAGGGTGAACATAACCAAAATGAGCACGAAACCGAGGTTCCCATTTAGCAAAATCGCTAAATTTCATTAACCAAGGACACTTCGAATGTGAACATATCTCGGTATCAAGTTGTAACATTTGTTGCATCAACATGTTTTGAGAAGCTAATGCTTACATGCCGGCCATTTTTGACAAATTTAAAAAAATTTAAGGTTTAAATATAATGAACTTTAAACAGTTAAATGAACTGTGAACAGTGAATTAACGAATCAAGTCTTAACGAATCTAAGATTGATTAGGTAGTGAATCAAGATTGAACTTAACGAATAAATTCAACGAAACAGATAGTCAACGAATCAGATTCAACAGTGAGTCAAACTAACGAATTGACTAACGAATTGCTAAGTGTAATCAAAACGAATTAGAAGATTTCCAGTAACGAATGACTAAGGAAGACCTAGTGAATTAGATAACGAACCAGCTATAGTTGATAACGAATCAATCTTGTAGCGAATCAGGTTGTTACAACGGTTTGTTAAACACTAGATTCAATCACGATAACTATAACAGATTTCGGATCTGTGTGTATATGATTAATCCTTAACTCGGATCTAGCTCATAATTACGTATGATTATATGTTATATATATAGGTGTATATCTTATCAGTAATAATATTAAGGTGTGTATGAAGATTGAGAGAGAGTATTTTTGGGCAGAGTTTCGTTAATTATCTCAAAACTTACATTAAACGTGAACAGGGTTCACTATAAATAGGAAGATGGAATTGATTCATTATACAAGCTGTAACGACTCAGCTTCCATTTCGTTACATACAATTAAACTTAAATAACCATAACAAATCGTCCCCTGATTTGTTAACATCCCCTAACGAATCAAGAGGGTATAAACTTAAGTCTTAGTTCGCTAAACAACCTTACCAAACTAGACCATACGTTAACGAACTAACTAGATAAATAAGTGTTTATTACATTAAATAAAAATGACAAATACGTTAAGGTTAAATACAAAGACTCGAGACGCAAAAACGTGTACTAACATTTGTCTTTCTCATCTACTTGGTTTAGAATACCACAGATATTTCTAGTGGAAACCAAGTTCTTCAAAAATTCATTTTCAACCTGTAAATTCGTGTTCTGCACATTTTCTTCAACAATCATCTTCTTTAGCCCATCAATCTCAGTGGTGTATCTTTTCTGAGCTCTGTAACTACTTATGCAGTCATCTTCTAAGCTCTTAATCTTTTCTTCACTGATCAGTTCACTAGACTCATATCCATTGATTATACTTTGCTTCCTAAAACACTCACTTTTCAACTTACCAACTTTTGTTTTCAATTCATTGATAATTTCATTTAAATCATTAGTAGGAGCAGGGTGTACCTGAGATGATGATTCTGCTTCTTTTTCAATCAAGGCCATAAATGCCACATTTGCCCTCTTGATATCATCAGCAATGTCTTCTTCATGATTGCTCCAATCAAAATTACCCTCATGTTGTGTGGTTACAGCCACATTCCCTTGGTTTCTGGGTTGAGATTGATTAGTTGGGACTGTGTTGTTTGGAATGGTTTGAAGGTTTTGATTGTTGTTTGTTGAAATTTTTTATTCTGAGACACAACTTGATGATTATTGTTCATTGTGTTGATTACCGTTCAGCTTAAATTTCCCGCTCTGATTTTTGGTTGACAAGTTGCCCATTGGAGCAATGAGTGCATTAGTGACCTGGAACATGGCTTCTCTTCTTTAATCATTTCATTTTCAATCATTTCAATTTCTGCATCTTGAAGGAAGCACACTACATCATCCACTTTCAGATTATTGAAATTTGGCTTTTGGAGGATGAATTTGCAAGAAATGTACCATTCCTTAGGCATTGAGTTAAGCAGCTTGGTGTTCAGGTCAAAATCAGTCATGACATAGTCAGTGGTTCTTAGCTCATTCACAATTGCTAAGAGTCTTTTCAGAATTGACTTCAATCTCTCTCCATCCTTGTATTTGAATCTCACTAATTGTTGCTTGAGCCTCTGCTTTTTTATGTTCTTTAATTCAGTGTTTCCCTCAAACAATTCAAGGATTGCATCATACATAGCCTTAGCTGTTGTGTTATCTTCAACCTTGGTCAATATTTCCCATCACAGACCTAGCTCTATCATAGCTAAGGCCTTGTCATCCACTTTCCTCAATCTGTCTCTCATAGCAACAGTTGCATTGGCACCTTCAGTAGTGTCTTGTGGACCATTATTGATTGAGTTCCACATATCCACATCATTATAACAAATGGCTGCTTCAAATAATACCTTCTATTTTGTGAAGTTTTCCTGTCCATTGAGTCTAGGAATCTTATTAGTAGGCACTTCTTGTTCTTCGTAACCAGACATTTTGAAAATCAAAATCAATTGATTTGTAAAAGACAAGTTTTAAAACAATCATATCTGAAAACCGGTTGTTCAGATCTGATGAATCTGGTGCTATTAGAACAAGAAACAGAGTTAAAAATTCAAACTTTAATTGAAATAACGAAGAGAAAACACCGGAAAGATGTAGATCTGGAAAGAAATGAAAAACAGAGCAGCCGACGTCACTCTTTAATGGAACAGTGTTCTGCTTACGTCATAGTTCTTCAAATCGTCAATCAGCAATAATTTCTTACTAAAATAGCAGTGACCAGTTCTGAAACCACTTTTCAGGTCCCCGATTGTTGGTAGATCGTTAACAAATAATTTCATAACTCACACAATAATGTGTTGACAAGAGAGTTAATGATGGGTTGCTATCTTTAGAAAGAAAACCGTTTGTTAAAGGCGAAATCAATAACAAACAGTGGACTGGCTGAATAATTAATCAAAGGTAACTACCACACAAGATTCACTAAAAATATTTCCATTTATATAATATTCATCATACAAATGATAATCTATCTAGGGTTTCTTGATGGGAAAGTTACGTCCGTACAATTTAAGAACAGCCGTCACTCAACAAATATTCTCACTCAATTCATATTCAGCCGCTCACCTAGAGGTGTGCCCTAAATATTCCTTTTATAGGCCTGACACCTCTGGACAGCTGTCATTCCTTCTAGAAACCCTATATATAATGTACATATTCAGAATTATCCTAAGTGTAAAACAAGTCTTCCGGGTAGGCTTTGTAGAAGTAATCTTTTCTGAGTAGACTCTGTACTCTACCTTTCTTGTTAGACTTGGTAACCTTGAAGTGTACCGGGAACAGTTTTCCGGGTATGCTTTACTTGGAGTATTTTCCAAAGGAAAATACTCACCAGGCAGACTTCAATCATCTTGATTATATCAGACTTCGCCCGACATAAACTTACTAGCAACCTTGTTCTTCAATGGTCCCATCAACTCCTTGCCTGAAATTAGCTTATTAGCAAAGTGTTCTTGGGAGCACTATACCTTACTTGAGTTGAACCCTGCCCGATATTACTTGAGATATTTCATTATGCATCAAGCTTTCTCGGACCACTGTATTATTATAGAATACCTTGCCCGATCTTCCAATTACTTGGTTAGCTAAGAGCTTACTCTGAAGTAAACCTTACTTGGCTATGAAGAACAAACCTGATTGATATAAAGAACCTTGCCCGGGTATACACCAACTAGTGAACCCTACCCGGGTAAACACTACAGTGTGAAACCTCCCCGGATATCCTTTAAAGAAGACTTCAAGAAGATAACCTTGCCCGATAGGCAAAATATCCTGCCCGGCTATGTAAAACCTTGCTCGGATGTCTCAGGTGTGCCCGGTTCCATACTTAACAATATCATGGGAGGTTGAGAAGATTCCAATCTTCCTTGTAATCAGTTTTGGGTCAAATCTTGACTCAACACTCGAGATGTTATCTTCTTATTTAATAACTAATATCATGTTAAGTGAGCTTAATGTACTAAATCGTGTAACACATAAAATCATCTAGCACATAACAATTATATCTGGATTATTTAAACATATCTAAATCGACATTAATCACCAACGTGTACTGACGGAACCATGTGTGACTCATTTTTGACTCATGTAATTGTTATGCATGATGTGTAAGATAACGGAGTTTGGGTTAACGATGTTAACCTGAAAGTGCAGGGTGTCACAATTTTTTTTATATCACCCTAAAGTATATAACTATTTCTATGCTCGTAAAAAGATGGACGGGTGGTGGTGTGCTTGTTTACGTGCATATAAGTCTTACCATCTAAAAGTTTTTAGATTATGGTAATCCTCCCTAACCATCGAAATTCAGTTTCACCGTTTTTCAAATTATTATACAAATAAAATCTGCTAAAGAGGACTATCAAAGCCAGTTGGGCCTACCGACACATCTCAAATCAGATATGCAAAGCATCTCTTCCTTTTATTATTATTATATTTTTCTAAAAGTTCAGAGAGCTTGTTAACACAACGGTAACAATATCATTTCCTGCATAATGTAAATAAAAACAATTTTCAAGTGACATTTTTCTTTAAAACGTTTATTAAATTTTTTTTTAATCAATCGCCGCAGCCGCTTTTAGTTTTCAAGTAAATGGTTATCCCGTATGTCTACAAGTTGAAAATGGGACGAATCATATACAATTATATGTCCCTAGAACTTGAGTAACCGAGATAATTTTCAGCGAAAGAACAAAACAATTTTTTTTTCCAACAACTAAGTAAAATAAATTCTCATCCCCACACTTAGAATGAAATCGTCCTCGATGAGAATAAGGAAAAGAAATAAAATAAAATAAAAATAAAAACTTAAAGTAATCAAAAGTAAACACAGAGACCGGTTTACTCCCCTGGTTTATATGCAGAATCTGCACCAGCTGTGAATCAATCGAGCGACCGTATAGCATTTCATTCGCGGCCGCAACCTTGGGAGAACCAGTTCCAAAAGGCCATCAGAGCTATCATGTGCATAACAATACATGCAATAACTCAAACTCGCTCGCATGTAGCAGCGTACAAAACATAAAGCAAAAACTTAAGAAATAAACATATTTTTGTGTTTTTGTACTTTTATTTTTATTAATTTTTAAATTTTTGTATTATTTTTTTTATTAACTAAGAAAAATAAAATAAATAAAACAGATAATAAAGAAAATCATAATACACACTCTACGACTCGTGTTGTCTCCCGAGTGATGCATCCAACACGTCTACGCCTCGGTGAATGAGTCAAGGTAGAAAACCTCGACTATCTGATCATCTACCGGCTCGCCTATGTAATGCTTCAACATGTGACCGTTCACCTTAAATTTCCCGCTCTGATATTGTATCTCAATAGTACCATACAGGAATACCTTAGTGACCGTGAACGGTCCCGACCATCGGGATTTCAACTTTCCCGGGAATTATACAATAAGACCTTATCCCCACACCTGAACTGCTTATTGCCCTTCAGCTTCCAATCATACAGTTCCTTCGTCCGCTCCATTTACCTAAATGACAGTGCATACGCGTGATCCCGGAGCTCCTCTAACTCATGTAGCTGATGGAAAAGAGTGCCTTCTACGGCGGATAAATCAATATTAACCCTCTGAAGGGCCCATGAAGCACGATGCTCCAACTCAACAAGAACATGACATGCCTTCCCATAAATCATCCAAAATGGTGTGGAACCAGTCGGAGTCTTATAGGCTGTACGAAAGGCCCACATAGCATCATGTAATTTTTCGGACCAATCCTGACGATTCGAACCAACCGTTTTCTCAAGAATATATTTGATATCCCAGTTACTCACTTCCACCTGCCCACTAGCCTGTGGGTGGTAGGTGGTTGCAAGCCGATGGGGAACCCCATAGTGCTGCAACGCTTTATCCATATGCGCATTGCAGAAGTGAGTACCTCGATCACTGATCAAGGCTTTCGGGACACTAAAACGAGCAAAGAGACTCTTAAGAAACCGAACTACAACCCGGGCATCATTCGTGGGTAGAGCTTTGGCCTCAACACACTCTGAGATATAATCGACGGCCACGAGTATGTATTTGTTCCAACACGAAGATGGAAACGGTCCCATGAAATCAATGCCCCACACATCGAAAACGGTCCCATGAAATCAATGCCACGAGTAAGTATTTCTTCCCACGCGACGAAATGTTGCCGACACGCTGGCAACGATCACAACTCCTAATAAACGCATGTGCGTCCTTAAAGATAAAACGCCAGTAAAATCCAGAATCAAAAACATTCTTTGCCGTCGAACTCGAATCGTGGTGACCTCTCGTCGGTCCTACATGGCAATGGCTCAGAATCTACCATCCCTCCTGAGCATCAACACACCTCCTAATCAGCTGATCATCACCGATACGGAAAAGATACGGGTCGTCCCACAGGTAAAACTTTTCGTCAGCAAAGAATTTCTTTTTTTGTTGGCAAGGCATCTTCGTGAGGTACCCGTCAGCAAGACAGCTCGCAAAGTCAGCAAACCATGGAAAACCCTCCTACTCTGCCGTAACAAACATGAGATTCTCTGTCGAAAAATGATCGTCAATCCTAACCCCCGAATCTCCTAACTCAGCTCCCTCTAGACTCGAAGATGATCGGCCGCAACATTCTCGGCCCCCTTTTTATCGCGGATCTCTATATCAAATTCTTGAAACAACATGATCCATAGGATAAGATGAGGCTTAGCATCCTGCTTGCTGAAGAGATATCGAATAGCAGCATCATCCGGGTAAACAATCTTCTTGGACAGAACTAGATAGGACCTAAATTTATCAAAAGCAAACACCACAACCAAAAGCTCTCATGTGCACCTTTTACGGTCCAGCTAGCGTAGTAAATCAGATGGAAGTGTTTATCCTTCTGCTGTCCAAGAACCGCTCCTTCTGCGAAGTCGCTCGTGTCACACATCAGTTCGAGTGGTAACGACCAGTCGGAAGAAACCATGATCGGGGTGTTAACGATTTTGTCTTTTAAAAGATTAAACGCCTCAATACACTGCTCAGAAAAAATGAATGGAGCATCCTTCTCCAGAAGTTTGGTCATGGGTCTCGCGATCTTAGAAAAATCTTTGATGAACCGGCGGTAGAACCCGACATGACATAGAAAACTCCGGATGGATCTCACAGAAGTGGGTGGGGGAAGATTAGAAATGGTCTAGACCTTCGCTTGGTCAAACTCTATACCCGCACTCGAAATCCGATGCCCAGGAAAATGCCCTCACGGACCATGAAATGACATTTCTCCCAGTTAAGGACTAGGTTGGTGTCAACGCAACGGTACATCATCCTCTCCAGATTAGACAAACAATGATCGAAGAAACTCTCAAATACGGAAAAATCGTCCATGAACACCTCCATAGACTCCTCGATCGTATCATGGAAAATGGCCACCATACACCTCTGAAATGTGGCCGGAGCGTTACACAATCCGAAAGGCATAAGTTTGAAGGCAAACGTTCAATTAGGGCAGGTAAAAGTGGTTTTCTCCTGGTCATTAAGAGCTACGAGAACCTGGAAATAACCGGAGAAACCATCTAAGAAGCAGTAGTACTGCAGAGCTGCTAAATGCTCCAACATCTGATCAATGAAAGGTAAAGGAAAGTGGTCTTTTCTGGTGGCATCGTTCAGTCTGCAGTAGTCGATGCAGACTCTCCATCCAGTCACAGTCCTAGTGGGAATGAGCTTGTTCCTCTCATTGGTGACGACAGTCATGCCACCCTTTTTAGAAACCACTTGAACTGGACTTATCCAAGCACTATCAGAAATGGGGAAAATGATCTCCGCATCAAGGAGTTTAATGATCAACTTCTTCACAGCCTCTTGCATTTTCGGATTAAGCCACCTTTACGGCTGAACAACAGTTTTGAAATTATCCTCCATGAGGATTTTATGAGTGCAAAATGAAGGGTTGATACCCTTTATGTCGATAATCTTCTATGCAGTCGCCTCTTTACGCTCTCGTAGCACCCGCAACAACTTCTCCTTCTCGACCTTCGTCAGAGCAGATGCAATGATAACCGCCAGCTTCCTCTCTTCATCTAAAAACACATACTCAATATGGGCAGGCAAATCCTTAAGCTCTAAGGAAGAAGGAGGACTATCGACAGAAGGTCGGTCCATAGGATCGTCTCGTACGATCTCAGCAGACCCCCCAGAATCAGGGATATGTGACTCGGTGTCCTAATCCAAGGACTGATCGGTCATGACAACCATCTCAATGTTCGGAATTTCCCTATCGAGAATCTGGGTTTCAGAGGCAGTTGCTCCATAGATTTTGCACTCAGCTGGATGGAAGAGACCTCAGCTAACTTCTCCTTATTCGAAAGAATATCCTTAAGGAGCTTTGCATATTTCAGCATTTGAGTGAGTGTCTCAAGGAATGGAATGTTAAGGTGAATCTACTTCAAAAGATCAAGAAATTCGGTGTTCTGCTCTTCGTCTCTATCCCTACGGAGTCTCTCGGGATATAGAAGTCTAGGTTTGTAGACTCTCGCTGGTGTGCTGGGTAACTGCTGATCCTTGACTTGTATTGTACTTCTTGGGTTATGCCTCTGATGCACCTTGGCTGGTGGAGACTCCAACTAAATCGCCTCGTCCACATGCTCCTCTAAATATACTCCAGGCTCTTCAACAACTCGTCTCGTCGCCTCCTTACTCACGGGCTCGCTATGTGCCCCTGCATTGCTCCTCATCGTTACACCCTTTGCGAACGCCTTTGGATTTTGTTCGGTGTTACACAGAAGTGTCCCTGGAGATCTCTCGTTCAATAGAATCGCAATCTCCCCCATCTGACGCTCGAGATTTTGAATGGATGCCCACTGAATCCTCAAGAATGACTCGTGCTCCCTGAATTTCTCTCGAGTCTCTTTATGACGGGAGTCCTCTGGAGTCATAAGCTGCCTCAGCATCTGCGTCTACTGTGCCATCATCTCCTCCAACGTGGGCTTCTTCTCTCCGCTACTCGCCCCCTCACCGGAATCCTGTAATAGACTCAAACGCTGCTGTAAACCGGGCTTCTTCTCTCCCACACCTCGTATAAACTATCGGTATCCACAAACGAGGGGCCTTAGCCTAAGGATCGTATTTCTCAAGAAACTGGGTCTGCATGGCGTCCCAAGTATCAATGGATCCCCGCGGGAGGGACTCAAGCAACAAACTCCCATGATTAATTATTGAGAACAGAAAAACGCGAAAGTGTCGCAAATACATGCAATGCGAGTGAGATGAGAATGTGGGTTCTCGTTGAGCTACCCATGAAATTGAGTAGAATGAGAGATGGTGTTCAGAATGTTCGATGGAATCTGCCAATTCGTGTTACCTGGGATGGCTGGCGGAGCAATGCTGAATCTCGTGACCGCATCGACAGGACGGGCCCGGTCTGCAAAAGTCCTCCTCGGTGGTGGAACTGCGTCGCCCATAATCCTATCCCTTATGACGAATTCAGTAAAAGTAGGAGAAGAGGATGTATTACCAACAGACGTAGAAGAACCGGAAGGCGGTCTTGTACGACACCTCTCACGAAACTCTTTCTCAGGTTCAGAAAATCCCTCAGATTCTGGCGGTCCTAGAGATCGAGTACGTCGCATACAACTATTAAAAGAAACCAAAGAAACAAAAATTAGCTAAACTATTTAAACAAAGCAAAAGAAAAAAAAATCAAGTTGCAAAAAAGGTAGGTCCTAACTCGAGTCGTTCTAAATACGCCTCAAACCGTGTCCCCGAAAACGGCGCAAAAAACTTGATGTGTGTCTAAATGGTGTTTTTTTCTACGAAACTCACAACTAAGCTTTAAATTTATAAAACGGATTTTCCTAATAAAACTAGACACAACCGGCAAGTGAACCAATCTTAAGTAATATAGAACTAAGGAAGTCCGAGTATCGAACACGAGGACACATGAAAACGTCTATAATCACAAAACTGTAGACAAGACCTTCCTAAGAATAATATTCTTTAAATTGATTTTAAATAATTAAACTACTTTACCTAATATACATTGACTAAATTAATAAACTTAACTTAACTTCACGAAACACTTAACGAAACTTAGAGACTTGACTATAAATGGAGAAAACGTCTACCTAGGTAAGAATCATATTGACAGTCTAAACAGCTAATGGATTGAATGATCTCACGACACAGGTATCTAAAGATGACACAACTAAGGCTCGCTAAAGAAACCTAGATCACCTCTCGGTCTCACTAACTTACACTTAATTGATTTTAAGAACAAACCGAGAAACGAATGCTATGGTGTTCTAATGTCGACTCTCCTCTCGGTCTCACCGACACACGACCCTAATGGAAAAGAATACTACGCAACCATGGATAGAGGAACAATTTGGTTTAACTTAAACTAGATCAAATAATCGCTCACAAACCCAAACCTAACAAGAACCGAACCCACTCTCGCGCAATCCTAATCCTAACAATTAAAAGCTATGAGATGACTTTACTTTCTATCACCTCTCGGTCTCTAAGAAGGTGTTTACCCGCTGAATTCAATCAATTAACACACTCAACGAAACCCTACGGTTGATCCTACCACAATCAAACTCTAAACACAAAGTAAAGAATCAAACAAGGTACAATCAATCGAAACTAATTCAACCAATTGAAGCAAGAGGTTTATGAGTATAATTAGAAAAATCACAGCCACTAAACACAACCTAGTTCAATATTAAACCAAACTTTCAATGGCAAATCAAGTCATATTGATCAAAAAATCCATAAAACTCACTAAAACCTAACAACAATCATCTATCCTTGGTAGAACTAACAAATTTATCCTCTCATGATTTTTGGACAGCATGTATACATCAATGTAAACACCATATTAATCATCACAAACATCATTAAAATCATTCAACAGTCTATGATAATCAATAACAACTCAAGCCCTAACTCAATTGCAAAAAGAAATCAAGTTTAAAGATCAAATCAACAAGTTATGAACCTTGAACATGAACACAAAGTTTATGGATGTTTACCATCAATTTGGGGCTGAGATTAGTGATTAATACCAACCCTAGCTACTGTCCCAAGTCACCCTTAGCCTTTTTCTTTTTTCTCTAGCCACCACTAGCTTCAACAAAAGAGTTTTTCTAACTTTTCTTGGTTGTTGCAATCCGATCGGCCATGCATGGGGTGTTAAGGTGCTTGCTTGTTATTTTTATATGGATTTCGTTTTGGTAGCTGCCACTTGCTCCCCAAAAATAGATTTTTATTATCTTCTTCTTGGTATATAAATCTGGCCGTGAACTTTAACCAAGCAACAACAATAGGTAATAATTATTTTTTGTGAATGAGGATTTGCAATCGGAAGTTCTAGGGGAAGTTCTTTGGGTTTTCTATTTTTTGATATATTAATATATTGAGCATGAAAGGCTTAATTCTTGTGGGCCTGGGTCGGGCCTTTAGTTTAGTTTTGTTAACTTGATCATTTAAGCCTCTTATGTCTTCAAAAACCCGATCCTTTATTCTTTAAACACTCGTCACCTACATAAAATAATAAATTTTGTAAGATCAAGTTAAAACAGGTTAAAAACATTATTTATTATATAAATAAGTAACAAAAAGATGATAAAATGGTATGGAAAAATAAGTGTATTTTACAACACATCACTAGGGAAGAAACATATGAAGATCTAACAAGCTAATGAATTGAATGATCTCACGACACCGGTATCTAAAGATGACACAACTAAGGCTCGCTCAAGAAAGCTAGATCACCTCTCGGTTTCACTAAAAAACCCTAACTTACAATTAATTGATTTTAAGAACAAACCGGGAAATGACTACTAAGGTGTTCTAATGCCGACTCTCCTCTCGGTCTCACCGACACACGACCCTAATGGAAACCAATGATAGAGGAACCATTTGGTTTAACATAAACTAGACCAACTAATTGCTCACAAACCCAAACCCGACAAGACCCGAACCCGCTCTCGCACAATCCAAATTCTAACAAGTAAAAGCTATGAGACGACTTTACTTCCTATCACCTCTCGGTCTCTAAGAAGGTGTTTATCCGCTGAATTCAAGCAATTAACAATCTCAACAAAACCCTACGATTGATCCTACCGCAAACAAACTCTAAACACAAAGTAAATATTTGAATATGCAACTATCAATTAAAACAAATTCAATTACTCGAAGTATGAGATTATGAGATAAAACAAATAAAATCATAGCCACTAAACACAACCTAAATCATCATTAAACCAAACTTTCAACTGTAATATTGATCAAACAATCCAATCAACTCACATTAAGAAGTTTAGCTAAGCATAATTTTTGGACATAGGCCATAACTTAATGTAAACATCATATTGATAATCAAACACATACTCCAAATCATTCAAAAATCAATTATAGTCAATAATAACTCAATCTCTAACTCAATTGCAAAAGAATTCAAATTTAAAGATCAAAATCAAAGGAGTTATGAACACAAAGTTTATTAATGTTTATTATCAGTTAGAGATGAGTTTTATGATGAAAATTTATCCCTATCTGTTATCGCAAGTCGTCCTTAGCTTAATCCTTCTTCCCTTGGCTCAAGAATGGCAAACAACTTATTTTTCCTCTTGAATGGGGGCTTTTAGGGTTATTTTTTTCTTAGTTGGCTGCTGATTTCGGGATTGAAAAAGGTGGGTTGGGGTTTTGTTTCTCCTTTGATATTTTATGCATAACATGTATGTAAGGCTTTCCCCTAGTGGGCTTGGGTCGGGCCTTGAGTTTGGTCTTCAAAAACTGATCATAAAGGCCTTTTTCGTCTTCCAAAACACGATCCTTTTTTCTTTTAAAACTCGTAGCCTACAAAAAATATTAAACTTCGTAAGAACATGCAAAACCAAGCCATAACTATTATTTATTGGATAAATAAGTAATAAAAAGATGATAAAATGGTGAGGAAAACAAGTGTGCTTTACAACACATCAAACATCCCCACACTTAAGACTTCTTCGTCCTTGAAAAAGAAATATACACAGGATCATAACCAAGTGAAAAACAACAAACTCCCAGATTATTTAACATTACTAAGGCACAAGAAACATCTCGACATATTGACTGCAATTGCCGGTATATTTATCCACTTATAACCCAGCCACTAACCAATCAAGCCCCCATTGCATTAAGCGTTTTAAGTCCAAAAATCAAGGCTATACCTACCCCATCTCAGACAAAGAGAGTTAGAAAAACTTGAGTCAAAGCAAACTGGTTCGACGAATCACATAAGCCAAGGACTTGTTGATGGTATTAATTAGATGCACTCGGTGAAATTTGATGGATGAATGGTCGTGTGGAGGTCGTACGAGCTATTCCTAAATATTATTGGACTTTGTCCTATAAAGTCCTAATTTGATATTTATTGACTAAGAATCTTCGATCCCCAATAGTGTATCCTCAGAGTCACTATACCGTTGGTAACACGCAAACTCTTAATTCGGTCTAGTATGTGCATCTTTGGCCTATTTTACAAACTTTGGAGAATGTTTCTTTGACATTTTACAATAGTTAACTTTTCACGTTCAATTGCTTTTTGGAATAACTTTTCAATTTACACTTTCAACACATACTTTTTTTTCTTCTTTTTCTTTTTTATTTTTTTTTTATTTTTATATCACCCTAAATATATAACTATTTTCTAAGCTCATAAAAAGATGGACGTGTGGTGGTATGGTTGTTTGAGTGCATCAAAGTCTTTAGATTATGGTAAACTTCTCTCAACATCGAAATTCGGTTTCACCATTTTTCAAATAATTAGATATATAAAATCTGCTAAAAAGGACTATCAAAACTAGTTGGGCCTAGCGACACATCCCAAATCAGATATGCAAACCATCTCTTCTTTTATTATTATTATTATTATTATTATTATTATTATTATTATTATTATTATTATTATTATTATTAATATTATTATTATTATTATTACTATTATATTTTTTCCAAAAGTTCCTAGAGCTTGTTAACACAACGGTAATAATATCATTTCCTGCTTAACGTAGAAAAAAAATAATTTTCAAGGGACATTTTTCTTTATTTTTTTTTTACCTTTTTAATTTTTTTTTTCAAATTTAGTCGCCCAGTCACTTTCAGTTTTTGAGTAAATGGCTATCTCGTATGTCTGCAGGTAGATAACAGGACCAAACACATACAACTATATTTTCCTAAAACTTAAGTAACCGACATAATTTTCAGTGAAATAATATTTTTTTTTAAATAATAACTCCCAAGATTTTCAATATTCTTTTATTTTTCTTAAAAATGAAAATGTCAGTTCCCCATCCACACACTTAAATTTCACATTGTCCTCAATGTGAGACAAGAAAAGGACAAAACTAAACATAAAGAAAAATAAAGTGGAACAGACTCCCCTGGTATATGTTATCATGCAAGTGTACGGTGAATTATGTTCCTCGCCCTCCTATTCTCCTATTCGAACGCAAGCTTAAAACTACAGTTCTGTCTATCAAGCTATCACTAACGAACGAAAGCGGTAATCCTTAAGCAAATTGCATCCCCATACTTGTTTAAAACTCCAGCTCATCCACCGTCATCAACCAAGCAAGGAATAACTTGCAAGTAAGTGAAGAAACAACTCGGCAAAACTCGAAAATGAAAAAAAATGAAGATAAAATAATAAGGAAAGATATTACTAGGTTGCCTCCCGGGAAGCGCTAAGTTTATTGAATAATCTTCATCCGGACTTGCTCCAGAAACCTGAATCAGAAGGCTTCTACTTTATCCTCTTCCCATCTATTCTCCTCAACACTCTTCTTTCACAATTGTTCATGAAGAAACCAATTGCACAACTCTCATGGTCCCGACCATATGAATTAAACTCGGCCCACCAGCTCTTAAATTCCCCCGAAAATGGTTCAATGAAGTGAAACGGGGAAGTCAATCTCTACATCACACTATGTTTTCTTCACCCAGAAATCCTCTTATTCTTTTACCAAATTTTTAAACCTTAACACGTCCCGAATGGTGATTGAGTACGGTTCGTGTTTTGTTTTTAAACAATCGAGCTACACATAGTATCAGCGATGTTCTAGCTACACATAGTATCCCCCCGCAGGTTATGACATTTTAAATTCGTTAACCAAAAGATCTTGGAATACACCTTAGAAAGATAATGAACTTATTGACATGGATCATATCAATCTCATATGGCGTTCGATCATTATCGTTTTTGTTCTCGCGTCAAAAGTGGTCAAATCAAACACATAGTAAGTTTGGGTGAGACCTCACACTTTACCAGTTTGAATCAATGAAGGAACCAAGATGTCAAAGTGTTACATATCATGTAAGAGTACAAAATCCCATCTTGATTACATATAACTCCCCCTGAACTTCAGAATATTCCCAACCGATGCCTTTATGACTGGCAGATACGCTACAGGAATTGTCACTAATCAAAGAATAGCCATTAGTAAACGAATGTTCTAATATGTATCTCAGGTCTAAGGATACTAAATGTGTATACCAATATCAAATGCATCTTATGAATAAGATCCATGAAGATGATTTGATGCGAGTTACATCCAACGTAATTCATAATGAGGTATGTGAGTTTGGAAGTCAACTCCTTGAATCCAAAGTCAGAATAGTCTTAATTCAGATGCGTTCCCACGAGTGTGACCGACTACGGATAATTTGGAATGAAATGTTCATGGATTAAGTATTAAAATGACCACAGTTATAATATTCAACATTTGCATTTAACCATTAATTCAAAAGTGATCTCAAAGGTATAATTGATTAAATGTTCATACATCCAAATACTAAATCAATACAAATGACTAGCTAATCTAAGACCGATAGCATTCATGTGTTGGTCATGCTTATCCTGAGTCATCGGCTTAGTGAAGGGTCTTCTTGGTTTTGATCTAAGTCTATTTTGCTTATTATCATGTCACCATGTTCCAGTATTACCCGTATAAGGTGGAACTTCCTCAGAATGTTCCTGGCTCTGTGATGAGATTGGGGCTCTTTGGCCTGAGAAATAGCACATGTGTTATCACGTAACACCTCGACTGGTTTGCGAATACTCGGAACCACATCGAGGTCAGTCATGAACTTCTTCATCCAAGAAGCATCTGATGCAGCTACGTATTCAGACTCAGTGGTGGAACCTGCCACCACACTCTGCTTGGAGCTTTTCCAGTAAATAGCTCCCCCATTGAAAGTGAGTACAAATCGTGATTGTGAGCGAGAATCATCTCGGTCAGTCTGGAAGCTAGAGTCAGTGTAACACTTTACAGTGAGCTCTTCTTCCAATCCTCCAAACACCAAGAACATGTCTTTGGTCCTTTTCAGGTACCTTAGAATGTTCTTCACTGTAGTCCAATGGGCAACGCTAAGACTTTGCTAAAAACGACTAGTCATGCTTAAAGCATACTAGACGTCAGGTCTAGTGCATAACATAGCGTACATGATAGAGCCAATCGCTGAAGATATGGAATTACCTTGCATGTGCTTTGTCTCAATGTCCATGGCCAGAGATTGTGATTTTCTTAACACGATTCCTTTAGCAATGGGAACAAATCCTTTCTTTGTCCATTGAGAAGCGTGCCATGACATTGTCTATGTATGTGATTGGACTTAGCCATAGAAGCCGCTTAGACCTATCTCGGTAGATCCTGATTCCCAGAATATAAGTAGCTTCACCAAGATCTTTCATTGCGAAACAAGATTCCAACCAGTGCTTAACTTCCTTAAGCATACGAATGTTGTTTCAAATCACCAGCATATCATCCATATACATGATGAGGAATGATATTGTGCTCCCACTAGCCTTTCTGTAACACAAGGTATATCTGCATAGTTTGCATATTGGCATTCATGGCTTCTGCCATTTCTCAGATTTCGGGTCTAAGACAACAAATTTGTAGTTAGTAGGTTCATCATTTGACTCGGCTACTAATTGGACTTCGGGACCATCCAATGCCATATGTATCTAGGATTTGGTATGGGAGTCCTACTACTTTTTCCAACGCTCCTGTTTATGTCTGAGGTATCAGAAACAACATCTTGTTGATCCGACGCTCCAACTTCCTCAGCGGTTGTTTGTGGTTCTCAAATTTTTTCAAGATAGACAATATTATTCCCAGTTCCTCGATCGACAATTTCTTTCTTGTGGAAGTGGCCCTTCCTTTTGATAGAAATCAAATTTGTGTCAGGCTGGAAGAAATAATATCCTCTTTGGTTGTAGTATCCGACGAAAACAACTTTTACACCGCGGGGATCGAGTTTGTCATCAGAGTCACTGGTGACATATGGATCGCATCTCAAGACTCTCAGGAAAGACAAATTGGGTTTACACTCATGCTGTATCTCATGTGGGGTTTTGTTTAACTTTTTAGTTGGAGCCAGGTTAACTATGCGGGCGGCGGACATAAGGGCGTAGCTCCAAAATGAGTGAGGCAAGTTAGTTCTACACATCATCGATCGCACCATGTTTAGCATGGCTCGATTTCTCCTCTCGCCCACGTCATTATTTTTGGGTGTGCCGGGTGGAGTGAGCTGTGAAACAATCCCACGCTCTTTTAGACGATTGATGAACTATGAGCTGAGATACTCTCCACCTCGATCTGATCGAAACATTTTAATAGTTTTTCCGAGTTGGGTTTCCACTTCCTTTTGAAACTCTTTGAAAATTTCAAAAGTTTCATGTTTGTGTTTCATAAGATACACATAAGCATATCGACATTTCAAAAGTTTCATGGTTTCTAGACATGGTTCTGGAACGGCCACACACATCAGTATGTTGAAGTCCTAACAGATCCTTTGCTCATTCACTTTTATGAGTGAAGAAGTCCTGGGCAAGTTTGCCAGCTAAACAAGACTCACAGTCGTCAAAAGAGTCTGGTCCTGTGGATTCAAGACTCACAGTCGTCAAAAGAGTTTGGTCCTGTGGATTCAAGAATCACTTCGGATTGGATATTTTAACCCATGCCTTGCTTATGTGACCAAGTCGGCAATGCCATAGAAACATATCATTGATGCCAAATCTGATACGTTTAGAATGATTAAATACATTATTGTTAATTTGAACATAAATCTCATAAATACGATTTCTAGGTTTAGCTTCAAAATAAAAGATATCATTCAAGTTATTTGAATTAGAAATACCATTAAAAGCGTACTTAAACCCTTGTTCAAAAGGTAAAGAAACTAAAATAATATTTATGGTCAAAGTAGGTGCCACCAAACAATTATTAAAAGTAACTACTAGGCCAGACGGACAAGCAAAAGGATATGTGCCAGTTTCTATTTCTTCATGTTTTCAGGCTCCTGCATGACATTAACGATGTGGTAACCACATCCGGTATCAAATACCCATGTATTTCTAGAAATAGTGAAAATTTCAATAACGTATATGGAAATAACTTTGGAGGAGCCTTAACCGTTGGCCCTTTTCTTTGCAAGCTCAACTAGATGCTTGGGGCAGTTATGCATCCAGTTCCGCATCTTGTTGCACCTGTAGCACTGGCGATCTTCAGGAGGCGGCGATGGTACCTTTGCAAAACTTTTTTTAGTGTTGGTGGCATGCCTGGCAGCAACAGTAACCTTCTCCTTGCCTTTACCGTTATAACCCCGGTTAATGGGTTTAGGCTTCTTGACACCAACATATCAAACCATGAAAATTGATTAGTTTTAGTACGTATGTTCATCTTAGTCGTCTTGAGCATATATGCCATGAAGCTCCGGCATTGTCTTCACACAGGCATTCATATTGAAATTCATTACGAACTTGTCATAGGAGATGAGGAGAGAGTTCAAGATAAAGTCCGCTGCCATTTCATCTGACAGGGGATAATCAAGTTTCTTTAGTTGGTTGATATGCCCTTTCATCTAAATGACATGTGCACTAACAGGGGATACATTTTCCATTTTGTAGCTGATAAGTTGTTTCATGGTGTCATAGCCTTCTTGATGGGCTTGCTTCTTGAACATACACTTGAGTTGCTCAAGCATCTCATAGGCACCAAAATCTTCCAAGCCTCTACCAAGCTAGTAAGACATGGTGGCTATCATAATGCAAGCGACTTCAGTAGAGTCATCATTATTCTTCTCAAGAACCTTTCTAGCCGCAGATGTACTGTCTTCAGGCTCTATTGGAACCAGTCCATCGAGAACATAGAGCTTCTTTGCCATTTTATGAACAAGTCTCAAATTGCGATGTCATTCAATAAAGTCTGTGCCATTCAGTTTTTCTTTTTCAAGAATAGTTTTTAGGGTGAAAGAGCAATTATTATCAGTTGACATCTGTTTAAATAAGCAAAAGTAATTTAATTAGTATTTTCAATGTTATAATCCTATTAATAATGACCCAATTAAAATTAATAAAATACGGATTTGAGAATCTGGCTTCCAGTTAGTAACGGCAGCTGTAGCAGACAACATTAGTAAGTGGTTAAGCATACTGAAAATGATAGCCAATACGATTGCCAATTGTGAATAAAGCACAACTCTCGGTTATGAGGTCTATTAAGACAACAATTGCCTAGGTAGATACGTTTAGCCTCATCTATGCCCACTTTAGTGTTCAGACAGAAGAGTAAAGAAAATATTTGCCCGAGTACAGTCACGTATGAATGGGCCGGATGTGTCAACGAAACCCTTTCACTTTGAAGGGATAGGCTAGAAAACAAGTGTGGTGTTGTAGCTCCAAACACTTGAATTTTTTGCAGTATGCCTCAAGTGTGGCTTATAGTAGGATGGCATAGACTATTGATTTTAAAATTGGGATTAATTTTTAGAAATTACAAAATAGAGTAAAAGTCATGTTTATACTATATTAATCGAGACAATTTGATGAACCCTTTCATCTCTCAGGAAACATAGTTTTAAATAACCTATTAAAACTAAGTTTGTCGTGATATCTCTAACCAATATTATGTTAATAGATAAACTATTAAGTTATTAGCTTTGGAAAATCAAATCTAGTTTAATTTTGCAAAAACAATAATTGGTTAATTAAAATTTATTATAATATAGATTTGGTATTAGGTTGGTGGTATTATAACCTATTATAATAAAGCAAGCAACCACAATAGCAAACAAGAATATGTAATTCTTAAATGGCTAATAGAGGTGATTGGTCTTGCTAGAGCCTATTAGCAAGACCAATTGGGTCAAAGTGTCACAACACAAAACAACCACAAGGATGGACTCTTGGTGCATACCATCATCTTTGTTAACTCACACTGACTTCAATAACTTCTTGAGCTCGTCCTCGGTTTTCTTTCAGATCTTCTTCATTACAATATTATATAATACATATAATGAAAAACCAAACCCTATCTATTACAATTTTGAACCATTAAAGTGGCAAAAAACCATAAAATAAAGCCTAAAAATAAATACAGCTTTTGAACAATCCAAATGGCCAAAAACCAAAAACCATTCAACCAAACAAATAAGGTCGGGCCAGATTTACATATTCAACAAAAATAAAATCGAGCAATATTTTGGTCGAATTAAAATAAATAAAAATTGACCAAACCAAGATTGCTCTAATAACTTATCTATATCAAAAACTTCAACAAGCTTAAAGCTTATGATGTAGATCCGGTGAAAAGACTGGATTTAACTCGTATGTTGTAACCAAGGCTCTGATACCACTGTCGATTTCCAGTGGTGATCAGTCTATTGTTTAACAATTAAACCTGGTTTTAATTGGTTTCTTAATTATTAATCAAATTAATAATTGACAAGAAACGCAACGGAATATAAAACCGAGTAATCACCATTTAATGGAACCATACAAGACCCGGTTACAAAAATACGAGTACGATTCAAACAAATTAAATATAATTGTAAACCAACAATATATTTAAGTTTACCTCGGTTAATAATTAACAAGTTGAGACACTGAGGGCTAACAAAGAACGATAGGTGACTAAACGAGACAACGACCGATGATGGCGGTGTACGACGACAACCGACAGTGGTGTTAATGGCTTGCTGCAGTGGCGGTGGCTGCTGCGGTGGTGCGGGACAGCAACGGCAGAGAGCGGGCAGCAGTGCGGCGAGGCTGACCGGCTGTTCCCGGGTGGCCAGTAGCTGGTTGGGGAAGCAAGAGAGGAGAGAAAAACTTCTTGGTGGCTAGGATTTGTTTCTTATATCTCCATAATATTTTCAGGTTAATAAGTTATAATAACTAGTTAAACTAATATGGGCCACCAAGTCCATCTCTTACAATCAAGCCCAGTCCACATATTATTATCTCGTTAATATGTCAAAACCTGGTAAACTGTTTAAGCGGGTTTCACGTTCGTTACCCAAGGTGCAACTCTCATGGGCCATAACCCGGTTGGCCGCGCTGACTTAACCGATCCAGTACATAATTCCAACATTTGCAGCGGAGGAAGAAGTTGCGAAAGTGGGCGTTGAAGGATGTAAACACTAGGACCCAGCCCACTATTTATTTGTTTGTGTTTTTGGATATTTGAAGGTTTGTAACTCAGACAATAAAAAAGTAGGATAAAGGATCCATGATCCTTAGACAATCTTAGGGGTAACAAAGGTGGATGGATCCTCTTTTTCCTGGGAAGAAGCCTTTGATTCCCATTCTTTTATTTTCATGCACTTATGACTATTAGTAACACCTGTTTATCCCGTGTGGATGGTCCATGTTTAAATGATGAAATACAGGTTAAAGCCTTTGATACCTGATGCAAATATATTAGAATTTGAAGTCGTTTAATCATATGAACTGAGGTCAAGCCAAAAAAAACTAGGGTTAAACTCGAAATACTGGGCCAATCCCAAAAAACCTGGGGTCAAGCCCAAATATTCGGGTGTTAAACTTAAGGAAATTGGGGTCATGCCCAAAGATACTTGTGTTAAACATAAGGAAACTAGGGTCAAGCCCAAAGATACTTGTGTTAAACTTGAGGAAGATGGGGTCAAACCCAAATGTAAGTGATGTGGAAAGGCCAAAACCTTAGCTAACATGAAATGTTATAAACCTTTGTATGGTATGTTTACCATTTTTTTCTTAGGATCCTCCATATAGCCGTAAGCAATGAAATTGCAAGTCACTAAGCGTGTACCGGTCCTATTGCCCCGAACTATACTTTGGATAGCGTGCAATCCAGGAAAGAGTGTCAGAACTCTAATTCATAAAAAAGGTCAAAACCTTTAAACCTTAGAAGGTACAATCAAAGAGATTATACCTTAAACGTGGGAGAGAGGTGGCCACCCCTTAACCGTTGTATTCCTTACTGAAATCTGCATTGTCTGCATAAACATAATGCTTGGTAAAAGTAAACCTTAAGAATATTATTTCGTCCTATTAGTAATTAATAATAAATATCTTAAATGTAAGAATAATAGGATAACATTTTACCAACTTTAGGATCCATGAGCCTTTAAGGATCCTTGATCCTGACTAAATAAAATACTTCTTAAGATGAATGGCATTCTAGGCACTTGGTAGTCAATCAATTTCCATTGTAAGTAGTTGTATGCACCTTTTCCTGCTCCTGACTTGATCAGGTAGGGTCCTTCCCACTTGGGTTCTAACTATCCATCTGTCGGGTTAGTCGTATTTTGAAAAACTTTCTTTAAGGCCATATCTCCTTCATGAAACCTTCAGATCGTGATATTCTAGTTATATGCCCCAACCATCCTTTGTTGATATGCAGCCATACTGATCTTTTCTAGGTCTCTGAGTTCATCAACAGAGTCTAGATCCTGGATAAGACTTTTGTTGTTCACCTGAGTATCACATATGCTTGTTCTGGCAGTAGGTTCTACCATCTGTGTAGAAATCACAGCTTCTGCTCCAAACACCAATGTGAATGGTGTTTGACATGTTGCATGTCGGAAAAATGCCATTAGAGATACATGTCATGTCGGAATGTTTGAAAGCAAAAGTAGACTTCCTTTGTTTAATGAAGGATACCGGATCCTCTTCAATTCAACTATGGATACTGGATCCAATATACACCTTGATTCCTGGATATTCAGGGACCAATGATACTCTTTAAGGTCCTTCTCCCTTACTTCCAGAACTTCTCTATGGTGGTCCTTTAGTTGCTACGCGGTCGTTTTTTTTTGCAGCTTGCTTCCTGGATGATGTGTAGTAGTTCCTAGCCTATGGTTGATCACTTTCAATCTTCACCACTCCCCACGGGTTTCAAAGCTTGATAAATTGATGGTATGTTGAGGCTATAGCTTTCATTTCTTGATTCCAAAGCCTGCCAACAATAACGTTACAGCAAGATATCAGTAACAAAAAATTTTTGGAGTGAATTAACTCCCTTGATATAGATTGGAAGCTTAATGTCCCTCAGCGTATTCTTGGTTTCACCACTAAACCCAACAAGGACAAATGATTTGGAGTAATTTTAGTTTCATAAATGTTCATCTTCTTGAGAACATCAACATGAATGATGTTCATAGATCTCCCGCCATCTACCAGATTCCTGCGAACTAATGGTTAGCAATAAATATAGTAATAATCAATACTTCATGATGACGATCTTGGAGGTGTAGTCGATCCTCTTTGTCAAAAGTTATGACCCTTTGGTCAGTCAAAGAGGTTGTTCTGATGGGCCTCTCTCCTTTGTCCAACTTGATTTCATTGGCGTGACGCTTTGCTGAGGAGAAAGAAGTTTGATAGACATATGAACTTCCATAGATGAAACTGATAATTCGTGCATTTGTTGGTAGTGGAGTAGCCTTTTCTGGGACCTCTTCAGAATCCTGGATCCCTGACTTCTTTCTACCCATCAGTTCCTTGAAGTGACTTTAACTGAGGATATACCCTCTCTCTCTCTCTTCTAAGAGCAATACATTCATCTGTCATGTGCCTGAAGTCTTCATGATACGCACACCACTTGAATTTATCCTTGAAGGATGTTGACTTTTGATATGATCTAAAATATACATATTTTATATAAATGTTCCCTACACTTTTGACTTGTTTTGAGTTAATTTTGGTTTAAATGATTCATGTTTCTGGTTCATATCTATATTTTTAAGGTCTCAAAGGACAACGAGTTAAAATCGAATATATTTACCAAACTTGAGACTAACTAGCGAATAACAATAATAATAATATTAATACTAATAATGATAATAATTAAAAATGAACAAATAATAGTGATACATGACATTATGAAAATCAAATGGATATATCGTGAATGTCAAATTATTATCACTATTAATATATTAATATTATATTTATGTTAATTTGAAGTTCAAGAAGAAGCGGAGTGGCTATAAACATGATTAAATCAATTGATGCATGGCCCAGTAAACAAAGGAAAAGTCCACCAATATAAGTAAACTAAGCCCATTCGGTGAACCGAAAAATGATGACATTAGGGTTTTTAAAATTAATATAAAGAGATAGCCGCATATCAAAAATAAAAAAGGGAGAACTATTGTCGGCGGCTACTGTTGGGTTACGTGAAGGAGAGTAGAACGTAATATAATATAATTGGTGGGTTTTGTTTTATATTTGGATGTGAAGAAAGTTAGAGGAAGAAAAATGAATATATATATAAGTGTGTTTGGTGTGCGGCTCCGTTGCATAAGGGACGGCTACTGTGGAACAAATAAGTCAATGTGAAGGCAAGAAGATAAGTAGGCACGTTAATTATTATTACTATTTCTTTTTCGATGTACTTTAATAGTTATTTTATTTTCGTTTTGTACTTGATTATGAGTAGCTAAATACTTTACATTGCCTCGGTTTTGGTTGAGTACTATGTTATATTAATGGTTTAACGAATAATTATTTGATATTGGTTGATTTGATTTTATGGTAAAAGTTTTTAATTTGTTTGGTCATGATATTGTTGAGTAATTGAATCTGGTTTTTTATTTTAATATTTATTTCACGTGTGTTTAATAGTTTTTGTTGAATGCTAGACGCATGATTAGGTTGTCTACTTTGTGTTTTCAGCTTGTTTGCTATACATGGTCGAAATAACCGTAGGAATACTTTATAAAAGTTTATAAGACTTTTTTTGAGGGTTAGGGTAATGTTGAGCCACAAATAATTAAGTACTGAGGATATGTTATTCTTGTTGACAAACCTGGATCAGTTATCCTTCTGAAGGGCTCCGGAGTTGTATCAGGATCAAGGATCCTCAGTAATTGGTGTTATTAACAATTGTTTCTTGTGTGTAGGTTGATATTAAATAAGTGTAACGGCTCCTAGACCTAGTCCACCACCTATTTCGCTAATGGACCTATTCAGCACGTGGTCAAATAGCACGATTGAAGAGAGTGGGAAGATGGAAGATTAGTAGGAGAAATTAGTTGGTTGTTATTATTGTTAAATACCGAGTTATGATCAAAGCTAGGTCACGACACATACGTACACATTCATTCACTCACTGCTGACATTCACGGACACTCTGTCAAGAACACTCAAAGGGGTTCATACATACACTAAGTTTTCATTGTAACCTTTGATCATATACTCAACCTTTGTAACCCGATTTTTACGTTAACAAAGTGGTGATAATTGCCATCACCCGGGGTTTTTGTGTCGTCGATCCGAACAAGATCAAGGTCTTTTCCTCACAAAAAATCCTCGTGTTTGTGTTTGCAATCTTTACATAATCGATATTATCTTCATAGCACTAAACCTCACATAAATAATTTGGTTATATTAACCTAAGCCGATTTTTGACCAAAACAATTTGGCGCCCACCGTGGGGCAATGGGTGCTATAATCCAGAAAATACCCTATCAATATTCAACCTTTCATACCCTTATCGCCATCAATGGCCTCTTAACAATCTTCTGCTTCAGCTACTCATCTGTTTCTCACTCATCAAATACTTTGCCACCGATGCCTCCTCCATTAACGGGAGCACCAAGGGCTACTGCTGCTGGAAACAAGACGTAACTTCTAGTCTTTCAGAGCTCGAAAACCACTATTGCCACTTCAGTGGTTAACTCTAACAACGATGTTTCTGCTATGTTTTCACAGGTTAAAGCTTATATGGAGCAGCAGAACAAGACTAACCAGAGGATCCTTCTGGAGATAGAAGACCTCAAGAGGACTAAGAGGCCAGCAGAGGATCAGATTCCTCTAATGCCTAGGATGCTAGATTTTACCACTCTAGGATCCTTGGCTCAACATGCGGAAGGATCATCTATCCTTTCAACCAGGATCCATGATTCAGCAAGCTCAAGGATCCTCAATTTTTCAACAAGGACCGTCTATCCTTATTCTGGGGTTCATTGGTGTTCAAGCTCAAGGATCCTCAGGATTATATCATCAGGGAACCTTCAACTCCCAACCACTAGGATCCTTCATTCAGAATCATGGAT
This sequence comes from Bidens hawaiensis, assembly GCF_021521415.1. Classification (NCBI taxonomy): domain Eukaryota; kingdom Viridiplantae; phylum Streptophyta; class Magnoliopsida; order Asterales; family Asteraceae; genus Bidens; species Bidens hawaiensis. The sequence goes on from NW_027496756.1 coordinate 53,019, forward strand.
CCTTCTCCCAGGATCAAGGATCCTCAGGGATTCAAAATCAAAGGTCTTCAGAGGTCCATGAAGGAGGCATTATCCACATGCAGACCATCGCCTTTGGTGGACCAACTCCTGTATCCACATGCAGACCTTCACGCAACGAAGAGGTAACATTTATGATTCTATATCCTTAAATGATAACTGTGGTTCCATGCAGGATGAAGGTATCAACCAATCTATGGCTAAGGAACTGCAAAAACTTAAGGATATGATATCCAGCTTACCAGGAGTGATCCATCCAATCCCTGAAATACTAGTGGGAAGCAATCAATTGTCCAGATTTGCTCCACCTATTTGTGATGCTGAGATCCCAAAACGATTTCAGACCCCAACATGAAGGTATATGCAAGGATGGAGATCAATCCAATCACAGAAAGGCTCAAGGAGGCTTGTCTATGCAAGGGTTTCGGATCCACACTTACAGGATCTGAATTAAAATGGCTGCTAAGTCTTTCTCCCCTTTCTATTACCTCCTTTTCAATAGCCAATTTTCTTGTAGTAGGAAATTTGAGAAGTTAACTAGTAACTTATATAGAGTTGTCCAACCCAATGATGAATCCGTTAGGGATTTTGTCACGACGTATGGTAGGGAGGCCCTAGAAATCCCTAATCTTGATATGGCTACGGCTGTAGAAGCCTTCAAGATGGGGCAAAATAGGGGCTCCCCCTTTTATGACGATCTTGTGATGACTCCTTGCAGGACTATAGATGAAGTAAGGAACAAGGCACTTAGATTCGTACGGCTGTAGGATGAATAAAGGATCCAAGAATGGCTAGGGGCTCAAACGAAGCAAGAATCCTATGATAGGAAACAAGGACCCTCGTTCAGATACAACAACTCAAAGCCGTACTACAAATTCAACAGTCAAAGCGTATGAGCGGTTGAAGAAGGAGATGTTGATGAAGATTACCCAAGCTTCTCCGAGTATTGCTTCTCTGTGGATAATCATGGCTTGATTTGTGCCATGAAGGATCTAGGAGATAAAGCAAGATGACCTGGAAAGAACGAGAAGTCAACGATCTTCAGAGACAAATCTAAATGATGTGCATTCCATGAGGATTTTGGCCATACGACGGATGACTGCATTGGTTTATGGAAGGAAATTGGATACCTCCTAAGCAAGGGCCATTTACTCTAGGGGAGAAAAAAGTCAAGGATCTAGGATCCTGAAGAGGTCTCTCAAAAAGTGACTCTGCCCCCACCAGATGCACAAGTGATCAACTTCATTTCCGGTGGGTCAGATATATGCGGCACTTCTTCTCTTACGCAAAATGGCTCACCAAAGAAACCAAGCTGGAGAATGGAGAACGGTCAGTCATATCACCACTTTGACAACTGATAAAAGAATCTTCTTTTATGAAAAACATAAATCATGCAACAAGGATCCTCACCTTGACGGTTTGATTGTAATTTTGTTTATTGCTAACCATTACGTGCACCAGATCCTAGTCGATGATGGAAGTTCGGTCACCATCATCCAACACGATGTACTTCAGAAGATGAATATCCCAGACTCGGATATCATCCCAAGGACATCGGTGATAGTTGGATTCAGTGGCGAAACCAAGAAAAAATTGGAGGACATCAAACTCCCTATGTAAATCGAAGGGTTAAATTCTTACAAAAAAATTGTGTTATTGATAACCTATCTTGTTGCAATATTATTTTTGGCAAGCCTTGGCTACATGGAATGAAGGCTATAGCCTCTACTTACCATCAGCTCACTGAACTACGAACTCCTTTAGGAGTAGTAAGGATAAATGGTGACCAAGTAGAAGCCAAGAATTATTATTCTTCATCCATGAAGCCAACAGCTAAACAGATGATAGCATAGCAACCACAGCAGCATCCTCGGAAAGTGTTGGAGGCTCGAAAGCGAGATATAAAACAAGTATCCTTAGATCCCAAGGATCAATATGTGAAAGTGTTCCTAGGATCCAGTATCCCAAATGAGATCGAGGAGGATATAGTATCCTTCCTAAAGCGACGGAAATCCAGTTTTGCCTTCAACATTCAGACATGACAGGTGTTTCTAAGGAGGTAATTACTCATAAGTTAGGCCTTGATCATTCTATTAATCCTGTCCATCAGAAGCGAAGGAAATTTGCTCATGAGAGGAACGCGATCATACAATAAGAAGTTGAAAAACTTCTTAAATCCGGTATGATCATAAAGGTTAAGTATCCTCGATGGTTAGCTAATGTGGTTGTTGTATCTAAAAGGAATGGAAAGTGGAGGGTGTGTGTCGATTTCACTGATTTAAACAAGGCATGCCCCAATGACACTTTCCCGTTACCACATATAGACTCCATGGTGGATGCAACAGTAGGACATGACTCCTACCGGCATATACGGTTATATTACATGCAACAGGGGCAACATATCGAAGATTGGTCAACATGATGTTCAAGGATCAGTTAGGCAAGACCATGGAAGTCTACATAGATGACACGGTGGTGAAATTAAAAAGGGTTGAGGATCACCTCAGAGATCTTGAAGAAGCATTCAACATCCCAGATCAGTACAATATGAAGCTGAACCCATCAAAATGTCATTTCGGTGTCAAGCCTGTGAAGTTCTTAGGATACATGGTGACCAAAAGAGGAATAGAAGCTAGCCCTGAATAGATAGAAGCCATCATTAATTTGAAGTCTCCTGTGAATGCTAAGGATGTCCAAAGACTTACGAGAAGAATAGCTGCTCTCAACAGATTCATTTCCATATCTTTAGAGAAGTGCAAAGACTTCTATGATATCTTGAGGAAGAACAAAAAGTTCTAATGGACTCGAAGACATTAGGATGCACTATAGGCTCTTAAGGATTATCTATCCTCAGTGCCTGCTTTGGTGAAGCCAATTTATGGTGAGCCGCTGTCTCTATACTTATCCGTATTTGGTAATGCAGTTAGTGCTGTTCTGGCCAAAAATCATGAAGGACAACAGCACCCGGTATATTATGTAAGTAAAAGCCTCTTATATGTTGAGGTCAAGTATTCTCACCATGAAAAATAATTCTTTCTTTGATTATGGACACAACCAAGTAGAGACACTATTTTGAAACACATACTATTATTTTGAGAACTAATTATCCTATTAAGAATGTGCTTAGAAAACCTGAATTGTCAGGAAGGATGGCCAAGTGGGCTGTGAAATTGAGTGCATGTGATATTCAGTATGAGCCAAGAACAACCATTAAGTCACAAGCGCTTGCAGACTTTGTGGCTAACTTCAGTAGCGACATGTAGAAGGAGATGATGTGGAGGTTCAGCAACTAGAAGAGATCCATGATCCTTGGACCCTCTTCACAAATGGAGCATCCAACGTAAGAGGAACATGATTGGGTATTCCAAGCTACCAACAATGAGGCAAAATACGAAGCACTTATTGCAGGTTTACTTTTAGCCAAACAGATGAAGATCAAGTATCTTCAAGTTTATATTGACTCTTTACTTATAACTAACCATTTTAATGGTTCTTATACTATTAATGGTGAGAATATGGTCAAATATTTAGAAATTTTGAAGGAGTTAGCAAAATCCTTCGAGTTGCTTAGTATCATACAGGTACCAAGAGAAAAAAATGCTGGGGCATATGCCTTAGCAAACATAGCATTCTCATTGAAGATCCCGGATGATGTAAAGATACCTATCATTCATATATTATCTCCGGCAATTGGAGAACAGGAAGTTGTGGAGGAAACAGTGGATTGCACAGAAAAACTTAAGGATCCTTCATCCTCTCAAAAAGCAGGATCTTAGATCCTTCCAATCAAGAAGTTCCTTAAATATGGATAAATCCCTACAGGGGAAAATGCTATCACTTTCAGATTGAAGGTATCACAATTCATTATTTTACAATATATTGTATATAGAAAATATCTTGCAGGTCGCTATTTGAGATGCATCAAGAATCCTGAAATACAAGAGGTACTCCACGACTACCACGAAGGCCTCTGCGGCAACCCCACAGGGGGAAGAACATTATTCTCTAGGATACTTATGTGACACTCGTCAATTTCAGATTAACTCCGTTAATCCAAACTCCGTCAATTCAAACTTAAGATCACTAGAACTATAACGCACATCTCATTACATTTAAACTAGGGTTTTAAATGAGGCTTGACAATCACTACTCATGTAGTCTTTCGGGATTGCACCGAAACGCAAACGAGTTGACGCAAACCATTGGTGAATAAACGACAAACATCAAAACAATAATTATTTGATAATTATGTGTTAGCCTTATGTGTTATTTGATAATATTGTGTAGAACATTAACTCACGATGCAAAAAGCTATTTTATGCTAGAAAAGTAATAACTAAAAGTTGAGGGGCCATTGTGTAATATAATTATTATTAATTAATAACAAAAACCCTAACCTCCTTTCTCCCTCTCAAAACCGATCGTCCCCCCTCCCACACTTCTTGGCTGCCGTCACACTACACACACATACACACAATGATTTTCAAGCTTTTGGTTGAAGAATTAAGGTGCTAGGAAGGTATTAACAACTACTCTATTCATTCCATATGTTTAATTTTGATATTGAATGGGTTAATCAAAACCCTAATTCACGAAATTGATGATTTAGATGAGTTAGGGTTTGATTATATGCTTGATGATGATTTGCTAATGAAATTGATAACTAGTTGTGTTATTGTTGTTTGTTAATCATTGTTTTTTGATTTTAAACTTTCAAGAAAAACCCCACTATGTGTATAATGTGAGATTGATATGCATGGTTGGTAAATAATGTGTCTAGTGTGTTATATGCATGGATTATGGTTCATAGATTATTGTTATGTTGAGTTTTGATGTAAACTGGTACTGGACAGATTGTTAAGTTTATGTTTAGACGACTGTAACTGAATGTTAATGTGGTAATTGCTCGAAATTATTAACACTACAGTGTACTAGGTTGAGTCTGGTTTCTATAAAGTCCAAGTTTGTAATTTTTGGATGTGTAAAAGTTAACTTTTATTATTTTACAAAACTGAAGTGCAAGTCTGAATTGTGAGGTCTGCTGTTAGGCTGTTTTGTATCATATCTCATAAAATACAAGACCAAATGGGTTGGTTCCACTTCTGGAAGTTAACATGTTGAGTTAAGAACCTAACCCAATTGGTCTTGCATTAATTGGAATTACCATTTAACAGTAATAACAAATATCATTCTGTTGCGCATGATTTTGACTGCTGTGAGTTTACTGTAATGTTTTGATCATTGTGAGAAATCTATGAGGAATAAAAATACAATAAAAATAGTTCTAGAAACCTAAATCATGTGTGCTTTTGTGACGATATTTGGTGAATTAATTGATATATTATGATCTGTTGAATAGAGTAATCTGTCAAGTAGAAATCTGTTTTGATAAAACTAGCTGTTGAACTATGCGAAAATACATGAAACGTACTTGTCGTTAGATAATTGCCATGTAAGTAGTTGTTAGTAATGTACAATATTAATACTTGACATGTAAGTAGTTGTTCACACATGTAACGTATCACCAATGTGTTCGTTGAGTCACACACAATTCACAAACGAAACACGAAACGTATCTTATGCATAGGTAATATGTGCCGAGTCTAGAGACTCAATAATATTTCCAACATTTAGAAAATCTCATTCTTGTTTTAGAACGCTAGTGAGGATTTTCTGTGACGCACATCTCTTGGTTGACTTGTTTTTGAATTCTTCGCAAACAGTGAGTTTCACGTTCCCCTTTTACTCTTTTAAACGCTTTTTTACTTGGGGGAGATAACATACTCCAAAACGCTTTAGATTTTGTTATTAATAATACTTGTTTTATAGGCTAGCTACCTATAGATATATAATTGCTTTAACATTATCTGGTAACGCAAAACGTAAACGCAAATGCAAACGCTTTATTTATATAAACTTGTGAACTCACCAACCCCGTGTTCACACTTTTAGTATGTTATTCTCAGGTAGCCGAGGCGGGCGCGCGGTATAGGAACATGCATTACATTGAACTCTATCGTTTTTGCAAACTTGTTTTTAAACTGTTATTAATTGGGTTTTAAGTCGCCCTGCGTGACGCAACACTTGGTTTATGAATTTACGCTTCCGCACTTATTTACACTTAAATATTTCGTGGTTTGAAAACTTTACTTATGGTGTTTGATTATAACTAATAATTCCGATCCTGTTAGTTGACACCCTCTGACGGTAAAACTCCGTTAGTGGATTTTGAGGGTGTGACAACTTAGGACTGGATACTTTTGGCTAATAATGAAGAAGGATGCAATGGAGTACTCAAAGAAGTGTGATGCTTGCCAAAGGCATGGAAACATCCTTCATCAGCAAGCCAAGCCAATGTATCCAATATCCTCTTCATGGCCTTTCATGAAATGGGGAATGGATATTGTTGGCAAGCTACCAAAGGCACCAGGCAGAAAGGTCTTTATGCTTGCTATGACAGCCTGCTTCTCTAAATGGATTGAAGCAGAAGACTTCATACAAGTCCGAGAAAAGGAAGTTATAGCCTTCATTAAAAGAAACATTATAACTAGATTTGGTATCCCATTTTAAATTGTTTGTGATAATGGATCCCAGTTTATTGTGAAAATAACTACTAACATTTGTGACAGCTGGGGCATCAAGATGATAACTTCTACGTCAGTTCACCCGCTAGCCAATGGCTAAGAAGAGTCAAGTAACAAGATCATCATCAACAACTTGAAGAAGAAATTAGGATCCAAGTAAGGCAAGTGGGCTGAGGAACTTCCTTATGTTCTTTGGGCTGACAGAACAACACCCAAGAATGCAACATGCCAAACACCCTTCTCATTGGTGTTTTGATTAGAAGCAGTAATCCCTAAAGATATGGTGGTTCCTATAGCCATAACAAGCATTCTTGATCTTGAAGCCAACAGAGAAATTCTACTCGAATATTTGGATACCCTTGAAGAGCTGACAGATTTAGTCAAGATCATAGTTGCAGCATACAACAAAGGGTAGTGGGGCATACAACAAAAGTGTAAGGATCAGAAGATTTCAAGGAGGAGATAGAGTAATGAGGAAAGCATTCCAGAATAAAACCAATCCGACAGATGGAATGCTAGCACCAAAGTGGATAGGTCCTTAACTGATCAAGTTGGAGGTAGGAAAGGGGGCATACAATTTGCTCACCATGGAAGGCAACAGATTACCAAGAGCATGGAATGCTATCCATCTCAATAAGTACTTTTTCTGATAAGGATCAAGTACCCTTAAAGGATCAAGGATCCTAAAATAGGTAATATCTATCTGATCACTTATTCATTTTAAATTCTTATTGACTAAAAGATAATATGTTCTCAACGTTTGTTTTTTCCAAGTTTTAAATAACAATGCAGGATACTAATAAGATGTTCAAAGATCAAGAGGTTGGCCAGCTCTCCTTCACGTTAAAGGTATTTTACTATTTCCCTTGGCCTAGGCCATGATTAAGGTATAACCCCTGATGGTCATATCTTCCAGGGTTTAAAGGTTTTCACCTTTCATATAAATTAGAGTTTCTACACTCTCGCTTGGAGCACACGTTATCCAATGTATAGTCTGGGGCAGCAGGACCAATACACGCTTAGTGGCTGACAGTTTCATTATCTTCGGCTATATGGAGGATCCTACAATTTATGGTAGACGTACCATACCACTGGTTTATAAAATTTTCATGTTATCTCACGTTTGGGCGAGTCCCCAGTTTGGGCTTGTACCCAGTTAACATCTGTAATATTGGGCTCGTCCCCAGTTTAGGTTTGCCCTTAGCTTTTGGGCTTGTCCCCAGTTCATGGGCTTGTCCCCAGTTACACTCGCTTGTCCCCAGTTGCACGGGCTTGTCCTCAGCTTATCTTATGGGCTTGTCCCGGTTTGTTGGGTTTAATCTTAGTTAATATCATAAGTTGTTTGCATCAAGTATCCTAAGTTCGATTACAAGGATCACAGAAGGAGCAACATCTATGGATTCAAGATCCTTAATTTATTTTTGCAAGGATTACGGAAGGTTCAATACTTATGATAATTTGATCTAATTAGATCATATGGTATGACTTCTACTTATTGATTTCCATTTACTTAGTTTAAATCTTTATAAGTTCTTTTTGTGGAAGGATCCAAGATCCTTAATACATTTTAACAAGGATATTATATTCTTAAAACTTTTTACTTAAACATATTTTTTAAAGCTTTAACAAAACTAAGACTTTATCAAACCAACATTGAGAATAATAAATAATGCATAAATAGTCAAAAGATATCGTTTATTAAAACTTACTTATATTACCAAAAGTTTTAACCCGGACTTCGCCATCTAAACATGGATTTCGAGGATTCCTTCTTCACCATCTTTGGGGAAATCAAGTGGTCTATGTCATCCAGAGAAAATTGGGCAGCAGGCTTATTGGCAGACTTAGGCATGTCTTCAAAACATAACAAAACGGATAAGTTTTTCATTGTTTACAATACAAAATCAATATACTTATCTTTATGATTATACTTACTTGACATATTAATTTGAGGTGAGATGTTTAACTGTTCAGCTTCTGAATCAGCATCAAGGATCCTGATCTTGAAAGTTCGGACTGTTGGACTCAACGCGAGGAATGCAGCTACTCTCTCTTTGGTTCCTGGAAGCTTAGCCAGATGCGCGAAGTTGTCAACTGCATAAAAGAAATAAAAAAAATCAGTCTTTCAATCTTGATCAATAAACAACAGTAAATACAGAAACCCTACCCAGCTTAATCCATTTAGTATGAAGGGTATTTCCATTTAGAATGGAATCTCTCTTGACAAAGAAAAATTGGTTCTTCCAATGAGAATCGTTTATGTGACTTTGTCAAGCGGAATCGGCCGGTGAGGCTTAGATTTGAGCAGGAAACGACTGGAACCGTGGGTGTACAGGGAGTATATGTATGGCAATTCGTAGAGTCCAAACTCTAGGCCATGGTCGGCTATGATTTATTCAAGAGTTAGTAAAACTCGCCGGTAAGGGTGAAAAATCTCTTGGTAAACTCCGGGAATGGGTACGACTAACCAACAGGAAAGGACAGGCTGGAAAGCAGACCCATACCTTTGAGGATATGTCACTTGGGGTTGAGGAATCATAAGGCCTTAATACGGTATTGGAAAGAAAAGAGGATGCTATTTGGTCAATCTCAGGGCCTGTGAACTTTCAAATTTTCGATGAAGGTTTTTGCAATAACTCTTGACTTTTCATATCTCCGGCCATATGGTTGGACTAGTTTGAAAAGCAGCTATTGGTAGAAATTGATCAAAACTGAATATAAAAGGAGGAAAGGGATAAAGGATTACCTGAAGTATATTGTGGATTGAAGACGAGAAGCTTCTGGAATGAAGAGAATATAAAGGGAGGGGGTTTTTTACTTTAACTTCTAAGCCAATTACTTATTTTTTATCTAATTCCTATTTGTGTCTTTTCACCTAATCTTTTTTGCAGCTTTTTAAAATTTGAATGCAACTTGAAAGATGTGAATTTGTCATCAACCGCCAAATTGGGGGCAATTGTTGAGCCACAAATAATTAAGTACTGAGGATATGCTATTCTTGATGATGAACCTGGATCTGTTATCCATCTGAAGGGCTTCGGAGCTATATCAGGATCAAGGATCCTCTGTAGTTGGTATTATTAACAGTTGTTTCTTGTGTGTAGGTTGATATTCAATAAGTGTAACAGTTCCAAGACCTAGTCCACCACCTATTTCACTACTGGACCTGTTCAGCACGTGGTCAAATGGCACGAATGAAGAGAGTGGGAAGATGGCGGATTAGTAGGAGAAATTAGTTAGGTGTTATTATTGTTAAATACCGAGTTATTATCAAAATTAGGTCACGAGACAAATGTACACATTCATTCACTCACTGCTAACATTCACTGACACTCTGTCAAGAACACTTAAAGAAGTTCATACATATACTTAGTTTTCATTGTAAACTTTGATCATATACTCCACCTTTGTAACTCGATTTTTACATTAATAAAGTGGTGATAGACAATTGTCATCACCCGGTGTTTTTGTGCCGGCGATCCGAATAAGATCAAGGACTTTTCCTCGTAACAAATCCTCGTGTTTGTGTTTGCAATCTTTACATAATCGATATTATTTTCATAGCACTAAACCTCACTTAACGAATTTGGATATATTATCCTCAGCCGATTTTTGACCAAAACAGATAATAACACGGGAGTGAGTTATCTTAAGTCCCTTAGATTATTGTGATACAAGTCATGTTCAAATTAATTATTAATACCCCTTATAGTAATATATATTGTATTCGAAGAAACCGGGAGGTGATTTGGGTTTTGGGGTACCATAGTATTACTCCGTAAGTTGACACCGGGAGGTGATCCAAACCTTTAACAATTGAGCTTCACATGTCATTAGAGTTCCAGGGTGTCGTTGTTGAGGTTGGGAGGCGATCTAGCGTTCTTTAGTGGTCTTTAGTGACATATTTTTAAGATATTGTATTTCAACCAAGTCAAGTTGGTTAACTATTAATTTAAATAGTAGGATTCCATTACCTAAGTAGTCGTTTCTCACATATTAGTAAAACCTGATTTTTTATAAATTTTATTTTTAGTTAATTTTTAATTAGTTAAGTATTATTAGTTTAAGTAATATAAAAAATATAAAAATAAAAAAAGTCTAGGTTAGTAATCATTTAAGTTTAATAATTAGAGTTTTCCCATAGTGTCCTAGGTTCGATATCCGTTCTAACTTGCTAGCTACATTGCGAGCGGTGCACTTGCCGATTGTGTGTGGTTCTTTAGGTGAATTCGGTAAAACTTGGTATTTGGTATTATTATATACACTTTTCACAAATCAACTTTTTCCCATAGATTCCTCATGTTGCATATTAATCCAGGATTATCAATGGAGAAACAACTCTGATATTTTTGGGTATCCTTCCTCGTCCTCGTCTTCTTTTGCATAGATGTTTTGGTTGTTGAATTTTGAATAGGGCTTGGAGTTGTTGTTTCAGCACAAGGATCCTTGTTTCTTATGAGGCTTCTCATGTTTTGTTGAGACACCCTATTTTTCTTGGACCCTCTTGTTATCTTCTAGTCAGATGAATCTGAGTTCTCTATTTCTGACTACATCTAAGTTTCCGCTTGGGGTCATAACAAGATCATCATAAAAGGTGGAGTTCTTTTTCAATCCAATCTTGAATGCCTCAACAACCGTAACGATATAAAGATTTGGGATCTCCAAGGCTTCCCTTCCCAACTTTGTGACAATGTCCCTTAAGGATTCATGAGATTGTATAACACAATATAAATCACTAGTTAATTTTCCAAACTTTCTACTACAAGAAAACTGATTATTGAATAAATTAACTATGTTAGAAAATGAAGTAATTGAGTAAGTAGGAAGACTTAGCGGCCAGTTTAGAGCAGATCCTGTCAGTGTGGACCTTGGGATTTCCGAAATAGGCCTACCCACTCATGGGACGCTAGATATCATATCCTTCAGTTTTTGTAATTCCTTACACATAGCTTGATTAATACGTGGATTTTGCATAAAACAAAGGTTAGTTTCTAAGGATACATTATTTTAACTATTACCTCTTGGTTGACTAAATGTTGGCATCCTAGAAGAGTATCCAGGATAGGACGCATGAGTTATAGTAGTTGGTCCACCATAAGCAATAGTTTGCAAAGGGATAATGTCTCCCTCATGCACCTTCGATGATCTTTGATGTTGAAATCTAGAGAATCCTTGACTCTGCATGAATGATACTTGAGGCTGATAGTTGGAGGATCTTTACTGAAACATTCCTAAGGATCCTTGTTGAATGATGGAGGATCCTTAAGAATATGGAGCCACAGATTTTGGTTATAGGATAGAGGATCCGTGTTGAATGATTGAGGATCCTAATTGGAAGTTGAAGGATCCTAGAGCATATGGAGCCACGGATCCTGGTTGAAGTATAGAAGATCCTTGAACATGTTGAGCCATGGATCTCAAAGTGGTGAAATCCATAATCCAAGGCACCAAGGGAGTCTGATCCTCTACTGGCCTTTTTGCTTTCTTGAGATATTCAATATCATGTAGGGTCCTATGGTAGGTCTTGTTCTGCTTCTCCATGTAATCCTTAACCTGTGAACAAAAAAAATACATCATTGTTGTGGTTACCGCATGGGTAGCAGTAGAGGATTTCGAGCCTTGGAAGTCTGTGATTTGCGTCTTCCTTCTAGTAAAGCTGGTCCTTTGCAACCCTACGAGTGGAGGAGGCATCGACAATGACGCCATCTATGAGAGAGAAACTGATGATGGCATGGTAGTTGAAGCAGAGGTTTGTTGAGAGGCCATTGGTTATGGTATTGGTTGAAAAGGTTGAAAAATGATGAGAATTCTTCTAGATTAAAACACAACATGCCCCACAGTGGAAGCCAAATTGTTTTGATTAAAAATCAGTTTTAAGGATAATGTACCCAAATCGGTTTTGTGAGTTAGAGTGGTTGAACAACAATGGTGATTATGTAAATTAAATAAGGATGAACAAAAGGATTTGTTACAAGGAAAATCCCTTAATCGGATGATGATCACTGCACAAAACCCCCGGGTGATGACAAATCGTCTATCACCACTATATTAATCAAGAAATTGGTGTTACAATGGTGGAAGCTTTAATAAGTGATTACAGTAGTTTCTAAGTGCGTGTATATTGCTATTATTGCAGTGAAAAGAGTGTAAGTCGAGTATGATGTTATGTTGTGTATGTTGTGTGTGACCTAGCTGATCAAGCTTCAATATAAATACACAAATATAATAACAAAATGTCCTATAATATGGCAACTACTCGACTATAGCCGTTTGCATGCATTTGACCACATGCCAACTATCTTGGACTACAAAATACTGGGATAGACCAAGTCATCAGCCATTAGACCTGCAAATACATTAATATACAAAGAGAACAATCGTTTGTTAAAAATAAGTACTAAGGGTTGTTGATCCTACAATATATGGAACATATGTTAGGGATAAAGAATCCATAAACTATGTTAAGATAACGTATCGACAACATAAAATATCCGTTCCCTAACAACGCTAGGGACATTTAACTTCCAATATACATCGAAGAGTTAATTCTTATAGAACATTTTGTGTTATTGACAATCTATCTTGCTATAATTTTATCCTTGGCATGCCTTGGATCCATGAAATGGAAGTTGTTGCTTCAACATATCATCGTGCATTAAGCTACCAACCCCATGGGGAGTGGCGAAAATCGATATTGATCAAGCAGAAGCTAGGAACTGCTATACTTCATCTGTGATTCCAGCTGCAAAACAAATGACACGTATAAGTTAAAGAACCATCCAAGATAAGTGTTAGAAGCAAGGGAGAAGGATGTTAAAGAAGTATCCTTAGACCTTGAAGACCTAGAAGTCGTTCTATATATAGGATCCGGTATCTTTAGTAACATCGAAGAGGATCTAGTATCCTTCCTAAAACAAAGGAAATATACATTCGCTTTTGAACATTCTGACATGACAGGTATATCTAAAGAAATTATCACACATAAATTGGGTATAGACACTTCTGTCAGGCCTATTCACTAGAAGCGGAGAAAATTTGCTCTTGAGAAAAATGCCATTATCCAAGAAGAAGTTGAAAGACTTCTAAAAGCATGTATGATTAGATATATTAAGTATCAAAGATGGTTAGCCAATGTGGTAGTTGTTTCATAGAAAAATAGAAAGTGGAGGGTATGTGTTGATTTCACTGATTTAAATAAATGATGTCCCAAGGATCCTTTCTCCTTACCACAACTCCACCTTCACCTTCACAAGCTCCGCTCCCATCAGTTGCAGCCACAATTCTCTCACCAGCTTCATCATCACTCGCTCCAAGTGCAACCAATGCCTACTTCAACTTAGCTACCTCCCATCTTGTCTTGTCAAAAGCAAGATAACCAGTTTCAGTAGCCATTTTTATCCTAGCCTGTAACACGGATTTGTTCACCCACATCTTGTCTTCATATGTGGAATGCTGCACCTCCTCTTGGTTCTGAGCCTCCACAGTAGACAGCTGGTCCTCCAGTTGTTTCTTTTCGTTCATTAGTTTGTAAACATCCTTGTCTTTGGCAGCAGCCATGGCCCGCATCCTGAAGTCTGGTTTTTTTCAAAAGGAACCATTATGGTTGGTTTTGTATATAGGAACTAGTTGACGAGGCTTGGATATTTAAACAATGCGGCTGAAGCCATGGGTTACAAAAGGGTACAGACACGAAAGCTCGGGGAGACCAAACTAAAGACCTTCCTTTGCAATGAGCTCCTCTAGTGTAAACAACATTCTCTAGGGCATCAGCATATATTGAATATAGCTAGTATTTGTCAAAGTAAAAAATATTTTAGTGAAGTCCAGGATTGGATTCGAATATCCGAAAAGAAACGGGCAAGTAGGAAAGCAAACCTATGTCTTGGAATGCCAATCTATCATCCTTGAAGAATTGAAAGGACGAAAAATAATGTGTGTCGGAAAAAGAGGCATTAAGTAATCTTTTTCTTGATTTGTGAACTTATAGATCTCGGAAGAAGGATTATTGAGCAGGTTTTGAGAATGTAAATCATCGGGACCCGGTTCTCAGAGGAAGAAGTATGTTTATTTGACAAGATACAAAATTAAAAGAAAAAGAAGAGAAGAAGGATACCTAGTTTTCGCTCCACTGGTTTACAAAAAATGAATAATAAGAGACGGTAGATATATAGCTGGAAGGGGAGTTCTCGATACACCCTATTGATACATAATGATATTATTTTTGGCATGTCAAATCTCACCTATTCTGTAGGGATATGAATCGAAAGGCAAAATGGCCGTTGTGATCTTATCACAACCGCCATTTTTGAGATAATTGTTAGGGATCGGAAATTTGATGATGTGGATATATTATCCTGACATATGTTTTGGATAAAATATCCTTAGCATGTGTTTCTGATTTTGTCATGATCAGGGATCGTTAGTACTTTTTATTGATTACTAATGATTGTTCTCGTTATGATATTAATATTAATGCTGGTAAAACGGCTAATGAATGAGTCCAACCCATTATTTCGCCATCGAAGTCTTTAAAGAACGTGGTCAAAGCGTGTATCGGCTATGTGGAAGAAATGGACTTGATTTGGGGCGAGAAAATAGGGATGTTAGTTAGTTATATTTAATATTTATATAGAGGCTATGGTAGTAGAATATGGACAAAATACACACACCTATAAACACACACTCAAACACTTAGCTTTCTCTCTTTTAATCGTTGCCTTAGCTCTCGCTTTATATTACGCTTCTTTGTTAATTAATAATATTTGTCATAGACGATTTTCATCACCCGGGTTTTGTATTATGCCGACGATCTCATATTGATCAAGGGCTTTTCCTCGTAAACATATCATTGTGTTCGTTTACATTTTTACTCATATAGTCACCATTGTTATCCAAGCACCCTACCTCACAAAACTAATTTGGTAACATTATCTTTGAAATCGATTATTGACCAAAACACAAGCCACCAACAATGAAGATGAGTATGAAGCTTTAATTGCTAGCCTTCCGTTATCTAAGGATTTAGAAGTGAAAAATATTCACGTATTTGTGAAAAACCAATCGAATATCTTTAGATTGTTAAAAATCTGGTAGAGATATCTATTGTTTTATTATTGAACATGTACATAGGGATGAAAATGTTATAGTAGATGCTTTGGAAAATATTGGAGCTACCTTTAGGATACGACGAAAATAAAAATTCCGATCATAAATAACCTGAATCCAGCCACATACATACCTTCACTTGATGAAAAAGAAGTTATAACAAAAGTGGACGAGCGAGATCATGTTGGGATAAAGATTTGACCAAGGAAGAACTGAATCTTCTCAACCTCCTCAAAGAAATGGCTACGTATTGAATACGAGCAAACTTGGAACTCTGAGCAAGCCTTGAACTTATTCAAGCAAAGTATCTTAGTTACGAGCAAGGTTATTTTAGGGAATTCTTCTAAGTGCTAGTTCGAGCTAACTACACCTCATCAAGCAAGGTTGTTCTTCAGTCTAGCAAGGTTTGTTTCAGAGCAAACCCTTGAAATAACCAAGTTTAAACCAAGTAATTTAGTGGGTAGACCAAGGTTCAACAAACAATGATCTCAAGCAAACTTGAAGGATGTTGTGATGGAATTATTCTAAGGACTTCTACGAGTAAGGTACAACCTCGAGCAAGCTACAATGTCACTAGCACACTTACTTTGTTTAAATAAGTTAAAGACAAAAGGTTGAAGAGATCAAGAAGAACAGGTTTGCTCGTAGGATTTTATCGAGCAAAGTTTGATATTATCATGCAGATTGAAGTCTGCTTAAAGAGTTCTAAGGAAAATATTCTAAGTAAAGCTTGCTCGAAAAACTGTTCCAAGCATACTTATGGTTATAAGGTTTGCTCGACAAAGATGAAAGTTTGCTCGAAGACCCTTTACACTTGTAATATTTTGAATACGTTTGAATATGTTTTATTAAAATCACATGTGTGGTTATTTAAGAAAGTTTTGGTCACATTTATGAAAGCACCTGAGCAAATATCGAGTGATTTGATGGCTGACAAACTTTCTTAGGAAACAGAATATTCTGTATGGAAAGAAGCCTCACACCTAACATTCCACCTAGAAACCCTAAAAGGTCTTCATTGTATTCTTAGATCATATTAATGGAAATCTATTGAGTAACTTGTGTGTGTTTGTTATATTTGTGTTCTTTTAGCAACACCTTAATATCATTGATTCTGCCTTTGATGTTCTTTGGGGTTTTCAAACTAGCATCCTTCGTAACCGTCTAGTCAACATTCAGTTGTTAGTTATGAGATTGACTAGTGATAGGCCGGTCCTGACAAGTGGTATCAGAGCTTCGGTTTGCTCTTGTGAAGATCCTATTGACGCTGATTGTGAAGTTATTGTTAATTATTTGCTGATTTTGAAGGAGAAGATGTTTACGTCAGCTGAGTACTGTTTCATTGGTCGGTGACGCCGCAACTCTGTTCTTATTTTTCAGATGTACAATATGTTTAGGTTTAAAAGTGTTATATTCTCATATTTATCTTGTTTTTTGTTCGTTTGAGTCTAGATTTTGGTATTATCCAATTTTTTTTTCATCAAATTTAAGGATTTTTTCCTCAGATTTTATCATTTTCAAAGTATTGTAAAGTTTTAAGTAAATTTTCATTTCTAAATTTTTTCAAAAAATACCAAAGATATTTCTAAACAAATGGATGACCAAGAGGTATCTACTAACAACATTACAAGATTGTTAGGCCAGGAGAACTACATCAAGTGGAAAGTCCTTTTTGAGGGTGTTGTGTGTTACAATGATATTGATATGTGGAACTCCATCAAGAATGGTCCATATGTTGCAACTGATAGTGCAAACAACAACCAAACGGTGGAAATATAAATGAGCAAAAAGGGTGACAAGGCACTGTCCATGTTAAAGTTAGGTCTTTCATGTGAAATCTTTACATGTGTGAATCATCACACAACTGGTAAAGTCATGTTTGATGTTGTGGTTGAGATGTTTGACGGAAACACTAAGCTTAAAGATATTAAGAAAGATAGATAGAAGCAACAACTGACAGGTTAAGTTTAAAGAAAGAGAGAGGTTGAAATCTGTGTTGCAAAGGTTTATTGCAATAGCCAATGAAATAAGAACCACTAACCTTGCCATCACTGATTTTGACCTAAACAAGATGTTGCTCTCATCTCTATCTGTTGAATGGTACACAACTAGTAAATTCATTAAAGAGAATGCAAACATCCCAAACATCAAGCTAGATGATGTTATCTGTTTTCTACAAGCAGCTAAGCATGAGTTGATTGAAAATCACATGATCAAGGAAGAAAAACCAAGCTATCAAGGTGTAAACGCTCTAACTGCACCAATGGAAAACATGTCAACAAAGAATCAACAACAAGTTCTCATCATTTTAGAGCCAAGTGAATTCAATTCTGAGACTCCAAGAGTGTTTGTTGCAGGCCAATCTGGAAGCCAGCGTGGACAGCAAAGGTTTAATGTTTTGTGTTACCTCTTCAATAGAAAGTGGACATGCTCTTTATGTTCCGAGGTGCACTAATCAAGGGAATGATTATCAAGCACTATTCTCAATGTTTACTGAGTCATACAATGCTTTTGTGGCAAGAATTTGATTCACACAAGTGATGTGCAAGAAGATTTTGGAACAAATTGATGCTGATGATTTGGAAGATTTGTATATTAAATGGCAAACTGCCATGTTGACTGTGAGAAGCAACAGATTATACAACCGAACAAGAAGGTCAACATTTTATGAACCAAGTGACGGGATTGGTTTTGACAAATCCAAAGTAATCTGCTACAATTGTCAACAACCTGGTCATTTTTCCAAAGAATGTAACCAACCAAGACAGTTCCAAATCAACAATCAACAGAGAACCCAATTCTAGTATCAAAATCAAAATCAAGGTCAACCGGGACAGTTCAACAACAATAACTTCCATCGACATAACCAACTACAAATTGTCCCTCAACAACAACCTTTTCAAAGAAACAACAAATCCCTCCACAAGCTCCTACAAATAAAAATAGGAACACTGCCACTCAGCCTAGAAACCATGGGAATGTTGCTATAGCTCAACAACCACAAGATGGCTTGTTTGACTGGAGTAACCATGTTGAATACATGAGTAGGAAAATGTTTCCTTTAAGGCAAAGATTGGTGATCAAGATGAATCTTTATCATCACAGGACATTCAAACTCACAACTTTTGAATTACTTGAAATGAATGATATTTTGAGAAGGGAGGTTGGTCAGTTGAAAACTAAATGTTTCAAGAAAAAGAGTATAATCAATGTGTATGAGATGAGTGAAATAACATACGAAAATCAAATCAAAAGTTTGGAAGGAACAAGAATGAATAGAAAATAATGATACTCAGACCAGATACACCACAGAAAATGAAGGGTTGAAGAAGATGTACCTTGGTGAGAAGTTGAAGAACACTCAACTTCAAGTTGAAGTTTGTCACACCCTCAAAATCCACTAACGGAGTTTTACCGTCAGAGGGTGTGAACTAACAGGATCGGAATCATCAGTTATAATCAAACCATAAAAACGTTTAAATGAAAATAAGTGCGGAAGCGTAAAACCATAGAACAAAGTTACGTCACGCAGGACGATTTAAAAAAAACCAAGGATAACAGTTAGAACAAGTTTGCATAGTTAAAAGTTTATCACACAATGCATGTTCCTAAACCGCGCGCCCGCCTCGGCTACCTGAGAATAACATACTAAAAGGATCAACACGAGGTTGGTGAGTTCACAAGTTTAAATAAATAAAAATAAAACGTTTAGCGTTTGCGTTCAGCGTCTCGCGTAACCACGTTACGGCGTTTTGCGTTAAGCGTTTTGCGTAACCACGTTACGGCCTTTTGCGTTAATCGTTTTGCGTAACCACGTTACGGCGTTTTGCGTTACCAGATAGTGTTATGTCAAATTATATATCGATAGCTAGCTAATCTATACAACAAGTATTACTAAGTGGTTCGAAACCGAAGATGACTGTTTATCAAGTGCCCGTCACCAGGTCAATCCAGACCATGGTAAGTGTTAGCCAAAATTACACCCACTCAACCTCCAGTTGAGCTTAGCGTCGGGTGGGGTTTGTCAAACCCAGTAGTACTACTCAACAGTGACTCGCTATTATCCAATATTAACCGGTTCGATGTGTGGGACTTCAAGTGTTACGTTTGCCGCTTAGCCTTTACAAGTGATATATAATTTATTAACAAAATCTCAAAAATGCGTTTATCTCAAAAATGCGTTTATCGGAGTATGTTATCTCCCCCAAGTGAAAAGCGTTTGAAAACAGTTCAAAGAGCGGGGTAAGTGAACTCACAGTTTGCGAAGAATTTCCCAAATTAGATCACCAAGTGATGCGCGTCGTAGAACTCTCTCTAGCGTTCTAAATTAACAAAGAGATTCTCTAAGTGTTGGAACGTTTAACGAGTCTCTAGACTCGGCACATAATACCTATGCACATAACATGTTTCGTGTTTCGTTTGTGAATCGTGTGTGACTTAAACAAGTACACTTGTGATACGATACGTGTGTGAGCAATTACTTTCGTGTCATGTATAAACAATGTACCTCACTAGCAATTAATCCCCGTAAGGGCAATTTAGTCAAAATACGACAATTAATTAGCAACTACTCCCCACAAGGGCATCTTGGTCAATTTATGACAATCAACTAACAACTATCATATTTCATGCAATTTCATAACAATCAGCAGCCAATTTCATCAAGACAGAATTTCTACTTGAAAGATTGTACTATTTCACCGATCATAACATCTCAATTAATTCACCAAAAATCATCACTGAAACATACATGTCTTAGGTTTCCAGAACATATTTTATTTTATTTTTATTCCACATAGATTTCTCAGAAGGATCAAAACACTACAGCATGCTCATATCAGTCAGGTTCATGCGCAACAGAATGTTATTTCCAATTCCCATCAAACGAAAAATCTAATAAATGCAAGACCACTTGGGTTAGGTTCCTAACTCAATAAGTCATCTTCCAGAAGTGGAACCAACCCAATTGGTCTCGTAGATCATGAGATATAACATTTACAAAACAACCTAACAGCAGGTCTAACAACTCAGCTTTGCACCATGTTTTTGTAAAATCATAAAAGTTATCTTTCACATGTCCAAAAATTACAAGTTTATATTCTTTAGAAACTAGACTCAACCTAGTTTACTGTAGTATCAATTATCTCAATCAATTCCCACTTTTACATCCCGTTACAGTCACTCAAACATCAACAACACAATCTGTCCAGAAACTGTTTGCATCCAAACTCAACAATTTAACTATCTATAGATCACAAATCATTCATAGAACATTCTAGACATCATAACTACTATCCATGCATATCAATCATACCTTACATACCTAGTTAGTGTTTTACTTGATATCAAACTCAAAGACAACAATAATCATGCAACAATATCAAATCTAGTTATCAATCATCATCAATTAAATCAAGAATCACATGAACATCATAATACCAAGAAATCAGCCATAAAGGTTTACAATTAACCCAATAAAACTAACAATTAAACATAGAGGATGCATAGAATAGTTGTGTATACCTTCCTAGTACCTTAATCTTCAATCAAACTTGAAAGATCTTGATTGTGTATGTGTGTTTATTGATCGATCACAAGGAGAGGGGAGAGGGGATGGCTGGCCGATTTGGGGTTAGGGAAGAGGGATGGGAGTTAGGGTTTAGGTTTATCATGTATTTATAAAGGAATATGTTACACCTTGGCCCCTCAACTCCTAAGTATTACTTTTTCTAGAACATTCTATCATAACTTGCACATTAAGTTAACATTAAGTATTACTTTTTCTAGAACATTCTATCATAACTTGCACATTAAGTTAACATTAAGTATTACTTTTTCTAGAACATTCTATCATAACTTGCACATTAAATTAACATGACAATAATATTATCACATAACACATAATCCTAACACATAATTATCACATAATTAGTGTTTTAGTGTGTTTCGTTTATTCATCAATCGTTTGCGTTTCGGTGCAAATCCCGAAAGATTACTACACATGTAGTAAGTGTTAAGCGTCATTTAAACCCTAGTTTAAATGTAATGAAGTGTGCGTTAAAGATTTTATGATCTTAAGTTTGAATTGACGGAGTTGAGTTAACGAAGTTAACCTGAAATTGACGATTGTCACAAAGTTGGGTTTATAAAAATCTTGTGTCCACTAGTAACATCTGTGGAAAATCGAAAAAAAATCAAAGAAGAAGATAAGTACAAGGTTTCCTCCACCCTTTAATGACAACTATTCATTAAAGGTGGATAAGGAGAACAGAGGAGCATATCTTGATCAATTCAAGAAAGTATTTGAAGATAAAGAGGAATTTATTGAGAATTACAAGATGATTGATGTTGATAATGAAGGAGAATTTGTGGTGAAATTTTTTGAAACAAAAGAGAAATTGGATGAAAAATCTGTTTGAATTTAAGTTTCAGTGAAAGATCATTAGTATATTATCTCAAGGGAAGATGATACAAGTGAGTCAAGTGATCAATGCTCAAGTTGTGGTAGTTTAAAGGAAAAAAGGCAAGAGTAAGAAATGTTCAAAGAAAAAGATCCCTTGGTTATCAAAAATTACTCCAAAGATGAAGAAACACCATGAGCAGATGAAAAGAGAACAAAAATCCTTTGATATTTGTGAATCTAAAGGAAAGAAAATCGGTAACAATGATACAAGCAAAATGTCATAAAAAAGATCAAGTGTCAAAAAGAACAAGAAAATAATGAAACATGGGTAAGAACCACATGGGTTCTTATGAAAAGAGTAAGCTTAAGAAGAAAATATTGAACAGAAAGAAATCAAAAGAACTCATTGGTGATGAGAAGTTTCTCTTGAAACATGGGTATGAACCACATGGGTTCTTATGGAAAACATAGTTTGAAGCTCAAATGACCATTATGAAAAGGGAAACAGTCATCAAAGAATGCACAAGCATAATTCCCTATATTGGAAAGTCATATGAAACTGGATATGAGAATGATGAGTCTTGTGAATTAGTGTATGAGGATACCAAACCAAATGCATCTGATGATGAAGTTGCTGATGATTTGCAAGCTAAATTTGCCTGTGATTCATCACTTAACTGATCTTTTTCTTTTGATTTGTGTAGGAACAGTCCACAATAATGAATGATGTATGGTATATGGAAAATAGATGCTCCAAGCACATGACCTGTGATAAAAGATCATTGGTCAATTATTATAAAAATTTTGAACGCCCAATTGCTTTATTTAGTGATGAAAATGGAGGGAAGATTGTGGGCAAAGGCATTCTCACCAATGGGAAAGTGTATTTTGATAATGTGTTTCATGTGGAAGGTTTATTTAAATACACGGATCTCAACACATATCTAATAACGAATAATACCTAGATATAATTTCGTGAGCATCTAGTTCATGATTACTCTTTAATTATATGTTATATTAGTTTATACTAGTTGTATATATGTGTATATATTTGTAATACTTTAATCGGTTGAAGCTTTGATTGAGAGATTACATGGACAGAGGTTCGATAAGGTTCACTCAAAACTTAAATTAAACAGCGGAGAAACACCACTATATATAGAAGACAGGTCTAGTTCGTTACACATTCCGTAACGAACTAGCCACCTACGTCGTTACATTACAAACAAATAATAAACTTAATGAAATATCCCCTAATTCGTTAAACATCCTTAACGAATCAGGAAGAAACTTAACATAACATCTAGTTCCTTAAACATCCTTAACGAACTAGAGACTTATTAACGAATTAGCCTATATAGTAATAATTTATTCATAATTAAATACAAAACGTAAATACAAATACTCGAGACTTAAAACCGTGCACTAATAGAGACCCCCTCGTCTTGAGCTCTTTGTTTTTAAGTTACTTGAAACGCTTGGACTACCTGCCTCTGCAGCTGTGAATCCCATGCTCATGACAGACACGAACAACACGTTGGAATTCCATTTCTCGGTCATAGTCTTCACGTCGCTCAATCAATATTTTATTTTTGAATAGCACGTCATTGTCGGTCTCTGTCAAGTTCACGAGACACATCGGATCAATAATATTTATCAGCTCAGTCTTCAAGCCCTTGCTCAGAACAATAATGGCCTCGCCTGTTTGATTGTCATAATACCAACGGTTGAAAGTTAAATACATGTGTTGATTCAACATCTTGACTGGTACACGCTTCATCGTTTTTGGCGGTTTTACTTTAAGTACCAGCTTCCTCCAACCCGTCCTTGGATAGATCTCATCAATATGCTTACGAATTGGGATCTGCGGCTTAAAGTATTTAAATTCGTGGTTCACCTCGAACAACAAATGTTGGTGAAACCAACTTGCTCGGTGATCCCCACCACGGTTAATAAACGGACGATACGCGAGAGTACATACATCCCATCTTGGCAATGAGAGAACGTCAGTCATCCTTTCGTAATACTGAATGTCGTTCTCCCATTTGATAATACAAACTTTTAACTCAGAATCAAAAAGCCATGAAATAATATCACCTCGAACTTTAGACACGTCCTTGAAAGAAGTCATCTGATTAGCTTTGGCACTTGCAGCGGCTTCCACTTTCAACTCTTGATCAACATATCTGTATGCATCGATAATCATACGAGCTTTCTTGTCTCTAAAAGCAAACCACCCTCAAATATCTTCAATTCATGGACCAGCCTTTGAATCAAATCTATTATCAACAGTTTTGCCCTTTGATTCCTTCTCCAACTGATCCTCGGCTACTTTGACAGTTTCTTCAGTAAATACCGGAGAACCCTAATCAACGTTTGTGACATTCATGACAAAACGAGGTACACTATATTCATTACGTAACAAGTAAACGATAAATCGGTTAATTCGTAGTGCTTAAACGAGTAACCGACCGATACTAATTATGACCCGTATACATACTGAGGTGTCATATACGAGTTATATATATGTTATAGAGGCTAACATATTGATATTTAGGCTTTGTACGTTTAAAACTCTTTAAACGAAAAAGGTTTCGTTTATCGATACGCTATAAGCTTAAACGCAATCGTTAATATCAAAACAAGCATTGTAGCATCCGTTAAGCCGAAAAAGATTTATAAAACACTTATATGACATGTTCAAAGCGACCCGTGAAAATATTTTCGATTTTTACAGACATATAGTATGTTTTTATAATTTTACACAAAACTAGCCGAAAAACACTCGTTTTCGCGCTGTTTGACGCACCCGATAAGTTTTTCGCGTCAAAAACTGAACCCGAACTAAATTTGGACTGGGCTTTTCGTGTTTGGGCCTTTAAAATCAGATTAATGGGTCAAATTGGGCCCAAGGGGGGCCAACCTTTCTTGCGGCCGCCAAAGTGGAAAAGCTCCCATGTTTACATTTTTTTTTATATAAATAAGATAGGAGATATTTGGGAGATATTTACAACAAAAAAATCTGGATCCTTCCTTCTTCAATACAGAACTTCAAAGAAACCCTAGGTATGATTTCATAAAAGCTCGATTTTGATTCGTTTATACTCGTTTAATAGCATAAAAACATGTCTTGGCTAGTAAAAATCAAAGTTAACGGTGTAAAACTCTCAAAAATCATCCAAAAATATACTTTGATGTTAATAAAAGTTTCAAACCAGGAACATATACTTTTTTGGTCAAAAACGCGGATTAGAACATGAATACAACGTTTTTACGGTTAGAAAGTTCGGTTTGAACCCAAAACCGAAACCCTAATTATCAAGGCTGCTACATGGATGATTTATGCTTGGTTGGATGTTATATGATATGTAGATATACTGAGTTTGCAACCCGAGACCCGGAGAATCGTTTAAACTAGCAAAATTCATCGAAAACCGACAAGGTAAACCCGTAACACTCGTTTAGGGGCTGTTTGTGAAAACTTGCAGGGACATTAGGGATCATATAAATGGGTCCCTGTTCAAATTTGGTAATTTTTCGATAAACGGAGAATATTTGGTGAATTTATTTCCGTTTATGAGCGTTTATTTGGGAAAAATAGCTAAACATGTTGAAAAATTCTGAAACTTGGTTTTGGAGTTTAATATGGGATGGTAAGATCACTGGTAAAGTTTGGGAATCATTGGAAATGCCTAAGTATGGTTTGTGCAATCATGGTTAAACCAAATTTTAACAGCCGAAAAACGCACAAAAAGGCATTTTGTCAAAAGAGTTAGGTTCTGGAAATTTTGCAGGGGCTATGTAATAACATTGAGGCTATTGGTAAAAATTATTGGATTTTTCGGAGGTTGTTTGATATAAACGGGCCATTTATTACACGATTATAACCTATTAAATGAATTTTTATAAATAAATAATTAATCATAAAATTTCTGGAAATATTTTTATAAAATTCTCTATGTCTTAATGTATTTTTACAAAAATTTACATAATTTATATATAAGTACATATTTAGTTATGATTAATCAAAGATTTAAATTATAATTGTTTTAACGAAACCGGCAGTTTTGTGTTTAACGGACTGACTGGTATGTCAAAATGTCAAAAGTGGTCAAATATCATATTTTTGAATGATATTGATAAAAACGAACTTGTTACGAAAATTTCGGACAAATCGGGTGGATTGGGCGCGTTTTGTATAATCAAACCCGTGTGAAAACGGAAACGAAACCTGCAATCAAACCAGACACCGAAACCTTAAAATTCTTTCATAAATCAAATAATTTTATCAATCAATATATTTACTTAAGTTTATGCGATCTTACCTAATCCCGAAACGTATAAACGATCAACTGAGCTAGGCTCGGAAAACGGTGAAACTGAGCCAAATCCAGTTTTAAACATTTCATAGTATACAACGTCACAATCTAAGACTATGGTCATATTCTGGACCTAACAGCTATACCCAGATTATCTATACAGCCCGACTTAGCTTGAACACTGTACTAGTATTAACGATACAATACCGTTTATAGGAATCAGGCTATAAACGAGGCATCTGACTTATTGATACGTAATTTCTGTGCGAACTACAATAAGGTGAGTTTCACGACCCCCACTTTCTAAACTGTTTTACGAACTTTTGGGGTGGAAAGCATGTTTATACACGTTATCGATCTGAAAACGATTCGGGACATAATATATATCTGAACAATTATATATGAAAAGTCCCTACAAACATAATGATTGACTACGTGCTGATGAAAGATGATTATTATCGTTGACTGATATACTAAGTGGAGATAATACGAATTTGCAAAACATAATGAAATTACACGTGACAGCAGGTTTATACAAACATGTTATGTAATGTTAAACATAACTAATTTTGGAGATAACGTGGTCTGTGATGATTATGGGGCTATTGTGGGCGAAAAGGGGGCCACAATAGTAATAAACTAAAGTTGAGTATGGCCTATGAGCCAAGTTCTGCTGCAACTTATAAACTAAAGTTGAGTATGGCTTATGAGCCAAGTTCTGCTGCAACTTATAAACTAAAGTTGAGTATGGCTTATGAGCCAAGTTCTGCTGCAACTTATAAACAAAAGTTGAGTATGGCTTACGAGCCAAGTTCTGCTGCAACTTATAAACAAAAGTTGAGTATGGCCTGTGAGCCAAGTTCTGCTGCAACTTATTAAACGAACTAACTTGATTATGACATGAATGTTAAGAACATAATGTGATTATGCGTATTGTGGGTGGACGGGGAGCCACAGTATTTGGTGATACGTGATAAATACTATATGTGTATATGTGTCTATATACATGCTACGTGATTAGCCGTAGGAAATACTATGTGTAGAATATATTAATTAATTGCGTGTATACTATATAATGTTTGAGTTTACGTGGAATCATCGTGGGTGGAAGGGGGGACCACAGTGGTTGAGTTCATGTGGAACCGTTTTGGGAGGAAGGGGATCCACAGTGGTTTGTTAAACACGGAAATTGGAAACAGGTAGTACGAACAAACAATCACGATTTTACTGAAATTTCGAATTTATATTATAAACTTACATGTGTGCATATGCACACACACAAGGATATGGCTGTATATATTTATACAAGCATAAAATGCATATTTTTATATACGCGCGTACATACAAACTGTGACTGTGTGATACGCAGAACTGATTTCGTTAAACTTATGAAACTCACCAACTATTCGTAGTTAACCTATTTTAACATGCTTTTCAGGTAATCAGATATGAGAAGTAATTTTCTGTGCGTTACGTGTCTGATTGGGGATTGCTGTCATGGGCATTTGAGTTAGAAGTAAAGTAATTGAAGAACCGGTTTGATTGTATCACTTAGTTTGTAAAAGATATTAGAATGATATAATATATTGTAAACTAGTTAGTAATGTTTCTTTATGAACAATGTATTTGATACCAGTTGTATCTGTTGCGTTTCCGTTTTACGCTTCCGCAATACGCTTAACGGGGTGTGACAGAAGTTGGTATCAGAGCTATTGGTTATAAAGGATTAGGTTATCCCTTAGGATACCTATAATATAACCGTAGGCTCGATTATCACTGGGAAAGTTAATAATGAGTAACGATAGATACTGATGGATGCCGGGATGAACTCGAAGGGCAAGTGAGTTATTATGGTCCGGAACGTAATAACAGACTTGCTTGTACGAGGGAATTCGGGGTGAAGTCGCGGAACATATTGATAGGTAAAAATGGCAACATACGTGCATAAAGGTGACGTGAAGTATATATGAAATGTGCATACGTGCTTATCCGAGATGAGATATAGGGATATGGGTGCGTACGGTACTACCGATGATATTGAATCTTATTGTAACGAATATTATATTCGGTTATAATTAATATTAATTTATATTATGATTAAAATTATATCGTATCAAAATTTATATTATACCTGTTCGTAACAAATAAAATATTTAACTTCGGTATTAATTAATAATATCCTTTACGATGATTTAAGCTACCGAAAAACGTTTTCTTCTGATTAACGATTGCACCGAAGGATGTCGAGATCGGGTAGCTTTGCGACAGATAAAGAACTGGTGTTTCCTTTAAACGAGAATACGAGAACGCTTAACCGACTTCAAACTAAATTTGGTGATATGACGAAACCACTAAGGAACCTAATATACAAGGCCGGGGAATGAATCACGAGAGGCGTGTCCTACAGATAATGATTTCAAGAATATATATATACACATATAATACCTCTCAGCCTGGGTCTAACCTTTATTTCATGTACTCGTTTCTTTGACACTAAACTAAACTATTTTCTGGTCATCCCTCGATTTCTGTTGTTTGAAAAACAAACACCATCCTGGGGGAAATACTTAGTGATGAATCCAACTTATTGAATTATAAATATAATAACTACTTTATTGATTCCCCAATTCTATAAACAGACCGTGACTACCAGTACATATAATATACTAATGATATTTTAAAAGAGATATTAATAATAATAATTCCCTTTACAATTTACCAGTACAACTAACTCTGATGAACCTCCTTTACTAGCAAACTCTTTGAACCATCTATGAATGAGAACATCCAACCTCTCCTATATTTTTCCTATTTCAAGTGGTTACTGTAGGAAAGAAATCTCATGCTCACGAAATGATGACGTGCCCCGACTGGAGTGAAACCTAATTACCTCCAACCAGCAAACTACTACTTTTGTTAAGTCCGACATGCCTACGAATACAGAATGACCTGACGAAAGAATATATTTTACAATATTAGTTAACAACATTTAGAAGTCAGGTGAAATATACACGTGCATTCCTACTATAACATACTGATTAAACTCGTAGCGAGCAAATATCTACCTACGGGAGAGACCGAACAAAAACAGCTTCCCAATAATGGGATCATATCGGAACAATTGTCGTACGAGTTGTGAATTATTTATAATTGTTATAACGCGTACTTTGATAGATAAGGATAGTACGGTATTGTCGTGTATAGTTTCTGATACTCCATACAAGCATATGGTGGTGCGCTATGCTACTATGGAGGACGATTTGGGCATTTTTAATACAAACATTGACCCCTATTGGGTTAAAATTTCTTGTCATGAGATGACAACTTTTAATATATATACAAACTTTGGTGTTTGTTAGGCTAATTTTATATACTATCCTTAGTATTCAGACTCGAGAACAAACCCGTGTGATACATACGTGTTAATTGAAATACCTGATTACTTGTTATTGTAATTCCTTTTTGTGATCATTAGCATATGTGAATTTTGTTAATTGTGAGATAACTGGTTTTTATATTAGAATGGCCCCGAAGAAAGTAAACATGTTGTCTGAGGCAGATATAGCCGAGATGATCGCTCGACAACTACAAACAGTACTTCCGACAATAGCAGCACAATTCGCTGCTGGTATCCATACAACTATGAATACAAATCAAGTGCCGAACGCTAACGCGGCTGTAAATACTAATCCCTCGACAAATACTAATACAACCACAAATGCTCCCCCGAAAAATACTGATACTATCACAACTAATACTCCCCCGTTGAATACCAATATTACTTTCAATAATGATAATCTCCTACCGAACTTGAACAATAGTTGTAACAATCAAAATCCCCCGCAACACGGATATCAACTTAAGAACTTCATGCTATGTAAACCTATGGAATTTAGTGGTACTGAAGGACCAAATGGACTGGTAAAGTGGATCGAAAAGACTGAATCCATCATTAATATCACTAACTGTCCACCAGCTTGTATTGTCAAATTTGCTACTTCTACATTTGTAGACCACGCGCTAATGTGGTGGAATACTGTTGTGCAAATTCAAGGACAAGAGGCAACCAATCGTATGTCTTGGACAGAACTTAAAAATCTTATGATGACACGCTTTTGTCCGATAAACGAAATTCAGAAATTAGAGCAAGAACTTTGGAATCTGGAAATGAAGGGTGCAGATCACTTGGAGTATACCCATCGCTTTAACGAACTGGCTCGTCTAGTCCCATGGTTAGTTACCCCAGAATCTAAACGTACTGAACGCTACATTTGGGGTTTAGCCCCCAAAGTCAGGAGTTTGGTTAATTCAACTGGCCCTGTAACTTTCGAAAATGCCGTGTTACAAGCCGGCATTGTAACTTCTGATTTGATTAGAAGTGGTTCATTAAGAATGCCCGGGGAATCATCCGGTACAAAACGAACCAATTATGGAGCGGGAATACAAGAAAGACAACGGAATAAATGCGCGCGCCTTGCAATACAAAATTACGCTATGATCAGTTCCGATGTGAAGCAAAATAAGTATAACGGGCTTTTGCCTAGATGTGGAAAATGTGGTTATCATCATGTTGGTGAATGTCGGACCAATGTGTGTCACAAATGTGGGAAGGTGGGACACTATGCCCGAAATTGTAGAACCGTCATGAATACTATAAATCCACCAACCCAACTCCAGGACTCACAACTACCCCAGCCGCAACCAACACGACAACAACCAGTCTACCAAAACCAACCCATAATAAACCGTAATGCCTGTTATGAGTGTGGTAGTATGGAGCACATCAAGAAAGACTGCCCTAGATTGAACCCAATTGCGATGGAAAGACAAAGGCAAGGACCGACATCGACGTCCAACTCGACTAGGGGTCTAGTATTGTAAATAAACCGGATAGAACAAATGTAGTAACAGGTACGTTCTTAGTAATGCCTAATATACTTTAGTTTATTGATTATGGACACTGATAGACGTTTCGTTCCTACAAGTTATTACCTTGGAAAATATACTGTCTAGTAAAATAACAATTCTGTATACTATAGAAACCACCAAAAGTAAGACTATAAATACTAACCATATTACTCGAAAAACTGCCCTCTTAACCTAAATAACTAGCTATTCCCTATCAATGCACTCCCGGTGAAAGTGAGGAGTCATTGTGTAATAGTCAGTATGGACTGGTTAATTGAGTTCAAATGAAGGTTATATATAAAAATAAAACTGTTATACTACCTCTTCTAGATAAAGAAGTGATCCGGTACACGGAACAAAACCTAGTACCCCAATGACGAAACACGGATGAGGAAATCTACACTATCCGTACCGATACTTTAACTTTAAACTTTTATAGTAAACTGAGTGATGAACAAGGAAAAGCCAGGCCAGATGTGCGGATAAACTGAGTAATAGTATATAGATGCAAGCGAAATATATGAAGGAATCATAGGCACATATGTTGTAAAGTGTGCATTATTATAAGTTAACGGGGAATACAAAAGATCCTCGGAGATGCTACAACAATTCGAGATACCCCATTGGAAGTGGGAAACAAACTACAATGGATCTCTTAACACATATTCCTAAAACATCCTGAGAAAGCAATGCCAGCTAAATGATAGTTTCTTGACTAATCCACTCCGAATACTTTCTTCCGAATGGTAACAACTATCCAACTGAAAAAGCCTTAACAAAATTTTACTCTTGGTGAATTGGGTATGAAATTTTAAATCCCTAGTTGAACTAAGCACAATCTATAATCCTCTATAAGACAATCAAATCAAATAAACTATTCAAACATTAGAGGAGAGTAAGACCGGTAATTTCAATCCTCGTACATTAACAATCATCGTAATTTTATGCAAACGCCTATATACTATATTATACGAGCAAGAATGTAACTCGCCATTTTTTTTTGGAAATTGAAAAATTGGCGACATCCAAAATACAAAATCTGATTCGATTTCGATAACCATAAATAAAGCTCGTAATATTAATAACAAACCGAAGGCCGCCTAAGGCTAATAAGAGGGCTATACTGAGAAGTACGAGAAGTTATCAAATTTTGAAAGTTGTTAGTTGAGTTGAGGAAAACGATGAGTTGATTCTAAAATACATGGAACTGTACAGAATTGCCTCGAACCGTAACGTATTAAGCAAAATTATCTCATTCCCATTGTATATATATATATCGAACCAAAATGAGTGCCTTACTGACCTGACGGAATTAGTATTATTTGAAAACTTTTATACAGCTAAACTCTATAAAGAGACTCATGGAAATACTGAGTGGGGAAAAATCAAACAGTTGTGACACAATAAAATCTTATTGAATAAAATCCAGTAGAATCCACAACGGGGAATCAAACGTGTTCGGAAACACAAAAACGAATCCCAAAACAAATGATTATAAAATTTTCCCCAAAAAGAGCATATTTGACACATTAAATTTCGGGGACGAAATTTCTTAACGGGGGGAGAATGTGACATTCATGACAAAACGAGGTACACTATATTCATTACGTAACAAGTAAACGATAAATCGGTTAATTCGTAGTGCTTAAACGAGTAACCGACCGATACTAATTATGACCCGTATACATACTGAGGGGTCATATACGAGTTATATATATGTTATAGAGGCTAACATATTGATATTTAGGCCTTAGTACGTTTAAAACTCTTTAAACGAAAAAGGTTTCGTTTATCGATACGCTATAAGCTTAAACGCAATCGTTAATATCAAAACAAGCATTGTAGCATCCGTTAAGCCGAAAAAGATTTATAAAACACTTATATGACATGTTCTAAGCGACCCGTGAAAATATTTTCGATTTTTACAGATATATAGTATGTTTTTATAATTTTACACAAAACTAGCCGAAAAACACTCGTTTTCGCGCTGTTTGACGCACCCGATAAGTTTTTCGCGTCAAAAACTGAACCCGAACTAAATTTGGACTGGGCTTTTCGTGTTTGGGCCTTTAAAATCAGATTAATGGGTCAAATTGGGCCCAAGGGGGGCCAACCTTTCTTGCGGCCGCCAAAGTGGAAAAGCTCCCATGTTTACATTTTTTTTTATATAAATAAGATAGGAGATATTTGGGAGATATTTACAACAAAAAAATCTGGATCCTTCCTTCTTCAATACAGAACTTCAAAGAAACCCTAGGTATGATTTCATAAAAGCTCGATTTTGATTCGTTTATACTCGTTTAATAGCATAAAAACATGTCTTGGCTAGTAAAAATCAAAGTTAACGGTGTAAAACTCTCAAAAATCATCCAAAAATATACTTTGATGTTAATAAAAGTTTCAAACCAGGAACATATACTTTTTTGGTCAAAAACGCGGATTAGAACATGAATACAACGTTTTTACGGTTAGAAAGTTCGGTTTGAACCCAAAACCGAAACCCTAATTATCAAGGCTGCTACATGGATGATTTATGCTTGGTTGGATGTTATATGATATGTAGATATACTGAGTTTGCAACCCGAGACCCGGAGAATCGTTTAAACTAGCAAAATTCATCGAAAACCGACAAGGTAAACCCGTAACACTCGTTTAGAGGCTGTTTGTGAAAACTTGCAGGGACATTAGGGATCATATAAATGGGTCCCTGTTCAAATTTGGTAATTTTTCGATAAACGGAGAATATTTGGTGAATTTATTTCCGTTTATGAGCGTTTATTTGGGAAAAATAGCTAAACATGTTGAAAAATTCTGAAACTTGGTTTTGGAGTTTAATATGGGATGGTAAGATCACTGGTAAAGTTTGGGAATCATTGAAAATGCCTAAGTATGGTTTGTGCAATCATGGTTAAACCAAATTTTAACAGCCGAAAAACGCACAAAAAGGCATTTTGTCAAAAGAGTTAGGTTCTGGAAATTTTGCAGGGGCTATGTAATAACATTGAGGCTATTGGTAAAAATTATTGGATTTTTCGGAGGTTGTTTGATATAAACGGGCCATTTATTACACGATTATAACCTATTAAATGAATTTTTATAAATAAATAATTAATCATAAAATTTCTGGAAATATTTTTATAAAATTCTCTATGTCTTAATGTATTTTTACAAAAATTTACAAAATTTATATATAAGTACATATTTAGTTATGATTAATCAAAGATTTAAATTATAATTGTTTTAACGAAACCGGCAGTTTTGTGTTTAACGGACTGACTGGTATGTCAAAATGTCAAAAGTGGTCAAATATCATATTTTTGAATGATATTGATAAAAACGAACTTGTTACGAAAATTTCGGACAAATCGGGTGGATTGGGCGCGTTTTGTATAATCAAACCCGTGTGAAAACGGAAACGAAACCTGCAATCAAACCAGACACCGAAACCTTAAAATTCTTTCATAAATCAAATAATTTTATCAATCAATATATTTACTTAAGTTTATGCGATCTTACCTAATCCCGAAACGTATAAACGATCAACTGAGCTAGGCTCGGAAAACGGTGAAACTGAGCCAAATCCAGTTTTAAACATTTCATAGTATACAACGTCACAATCTAAGACTATGGTCATATTCTGGACCTAACAGCTATACCCAGATTATCTATACAGCCCGACTTAGCTTGAACACTGTACTAGTATTAACGATACAATACCGTTTATAGGAATCAGGCTATAAACGAGGCATCTGACTTATTGATACGTAATTTCTGTGCGAACTACAATAAGGTGAGTTTCACGACCCCCACTTTCTAAACTGTTTTACGAACTTTTGGGGTGGAAAGCATGTTTATACACGTTATCGATCTGAAAACGATTCGGGACATAATATATATCTGAACAATTATATATGAAAAGTCCCTACAAACATAATGATTGACTACGTGCTGATGAAAGATGATTATTATCGTTGACTGATATACTAAGTGGAGATAATACGAATTTGCAAAACATAATGAAATTACACGTGACAGCAGGTTTATACAAACATGTTATGTAATGTTAAACATAACTAATTTTGGAGATAACGTGGTCTGTGATGATTATGGGGCTATTGTGGGCGAAAAGGGGGCCACAATAGTAATAAACTAAAGTTGAGTATGGCCTATGAGCCAAGTTCTGCTGCAACTTATAAACTAAAGTTGAGTATGGCTTATGAGCCAAGTTCTGCTGCAACTTATAAACTAAAGTTGAGTATGGCTTATGAGCCAAGTTCTGCTGCAACTTATAAACAAAAGTTGAGTATGGCTTACGAGCCAAGTTCTGCTGCAACTTATAAACAAAAGTTGAGTATGGCCTGTGAGCCAAGTTCTGCTGCAACTTATTAAACGAACTAACTTGATTATGACATGAATGTTAAGAACATAATGTGATTATGCGTATTGTGGGTGGACGGGGAGCCACAGTATTTGGTGATACGTGATAAATACTATATGTGTATATGTGTCTATATACATGCTACGTGATTAGCCGTAGGAAATACTATGTGTAGAATATATTAATTAATTGCGTGTATACTATATAATGTTTGAGTTTACGTGGAATCATCGTGGGTGGAAGGGGGGACCACAGTGGTTGAGTTCATGTGGAACCGTTTTGGGAGGAAGGGGATCCACAGTGGTTTGTTAAACACGGAAATTGGAAACAGGTAGTACGAACAAACAATCACGATTTTACTGAAATTTCGAATTTATATTATAAACTTACATGTGTGCATATGCACACACACAAGGATATGGCTGTATATATTTATACAAGCATAAAATGCATATTTTTATATACGCGCGTACATACAAACTGTGACTGTGTGATACGCAGAACTGATTTCGTTAAACTTATGAAACTCACCAACTATTCGTAGTTAACCTATTTTAACATGCTTTTCAGGTAATCAGATATGAGAAGTAATTTTCTGTGCGTTACGTGTCTGATTGGGGATTGCTGTCATGGGCATTTGAGTTAGAAGTAAAGTAATTGAAGAACTGGTTTGATTGTATCACTTAGTTTGTAAAAGATATTAGAATGATATAATATATTGTAAACTAGTTAGTAATGTTTCTTTATGAACAATGTATTTGATACCAGTTGTATCTGTTGCGTTTCCGTTTTACGCTTCGGCAATACGCTTAACGGGGTGTGACAACGTTAGAGTGCTAAAGTAAGTCAGGATACTCCTCTGTCGTTATATCTTCAACCTCAACATCCTCGTCTTCATAAATGAAAGACATGTTCATCTGAATATTCGGATCATCAAAGACTTCTTCATCATTCATGACCTCCACATCACCCTCACCCTCTAACACTGTTATTTCATCGTCATTAAGACCAAGCAGTATAGAGATCCGCTCTCGTGTTAAGGACCTTTCAACAAACTGCCCAACCTCAATCTTATCAGCATTTACAATGCTTCTTATCACCCCTCAGTATCAATAGACATAACAGTGTCAGCCTTTATCGACTCAATCGGTTTGAACATTTGTCGAATCTTGACAAACAATCACTTGTTTACTCAAATCACCAGCACCTGCACCAGCACCGGCACCATCACCAGCACCAGCACCAGCACTAGCACTCGCACTAGCAATGGTACCTGCACCAGAGGATGAGTCGTGAGTTTGTTTCGTCTCACCTCCAGCACCAGACTCGTCAGGATCTTCCTCATCGTTTCTCAGCTTCTTGAGCACATCATCTTTGCATGCAAGCTGCAAAATGATGTCCTCTTGTTCTTTTATCTTCACCCCCTGAGACGTAACAAACTCACGGAGGGCTTTGGTCTCTTTTTTGCTAAAAGAGACATAACTCTGCAACTTCTGATTCTCCATCAAACGTTCTTGATTCATACGATTAGCAGACATTTGATTTTCATACAAGTGAAGTAAGCTCAAAAGCATGTTCGTCTGTTGTGTAACAACTCGGATTTTTCCAGTTTATTTTATCCGACCCTCTTTTATGCTCGGGGTAATTTTAAATGATAATATCGCATCTAACGAGTATTTAATATTTTGTTAATAATTGTTTATTATATTTATTTAGTAAATATAAATTAACATTGAATGATATTTAATTTTAACCCTCACACTAAACTTTAAATCATTTTTGTTTCCCTCTTCCTTCTCCAAGGACTAAAATGCAATTCCGGTATATTTTAAACATA
Organism: Bidens hawaiensis; assembly: GCF_021521415.1. Lineage (NCBI taxonomy): Eukaryota > Viridiplantae > Streptophyta > Magnoliopsida > Asterales > Asteraceae > Bidens > Bidens hawaiensis. The sequence goes on from NW_027496756.1 coordinate 90,571, forward strand.
TAACCCGTTTAGCCATGAACCAAACCCAAACCCGTGATCCATATAGCAACCGGATACCCGATAAGGATTTCTTGTAGCTTAATTCTCGCTCTAAACTAGGAATTGATTTGTGGGTTTTGATTTTCTTGCCAAATCGCTCTCACTGACGTCCCTAACTTGGTAATAATAATCTTGGATGATACGTATTTCTCATTGGGAACGAACCGACCTTAACCTAAATCTAGTTTATATCAATTTCTTCTATAATAATTCAATTAAAACTAGCCGATAAATCCTTATACCATCGCAATCTAAACCCCCATACATAATTGTACTATGTCGATCTCTGCATCTGCGTTCTATGCTCTGTTGGAGCTGGCTGCTCATCGATTAAGCTAATCAGTCAATCAACTTCTTTCAGGGTAATTAAATATGTTGTTATGTTCGTTTTTCATCACTAATCATTAACCCTAAGATTGATTGATAAACAAAATAGCGGATTTAACAATTGATCGTTCTAGGGTTTTAGCCTATTATGGGTGTCTGCCCCATCTGTTTAGAATATGTTCTTATCCTGGTTCTACCATCTGAACCCCAAGCCCAGTTGGCTAGGGTGAGTTTATTAAAGACGGTGTGGCTGGGGGCGCAGGTTCGAGCCACCCCCAGCCCGAGTTTTAGGTATTTTTGTTGTTAATTACCATTTAATCACTATTTTAACTATTTAAATTATATTATTAAGCATTATAAATTTTATAATTAATCAGTAATCTATTTTAACCGACATATTTATCGATCCCTTTTCTAAACTTATGTTAAAACCATATATATATATATTAGTTATTTAAACTGGTAAATGTTGTTAATAATAAATGTGTTAACGAGGTTTTTAACTTAATTTGTATATATATGTAAAATATAACACGTTAATTCACGTATTAAAAATATAGATTAATTATTTTATAAAAGATCATAGTTTATATAAATATTATTTATTTACTATCTATTATCTATTATTTACAATATTTAATTAAAGGAAATCTTTATTAATAATAAATATATAAAATGTATGTTTAGTTTAAAATACTCATTTAAAACATATCTCTTTATGTAAACTATAAAATCCTTATAAATATTTATTCAAGTACTTTTATATATTTTATATAATTAAATCATATTTATTACGATAAAAGTCGATAATAAATTCAATAATACATGAATGAAATGAATAGCTTTCGTAAAAACACCCGATCATCAAATACCTCTATTTAGTTTTAGACTATTTATTCAATTCTTATTCATTCCGCAACTATTGTTACTTAGGATTTCTCGTCGATAACTTCCGAAGAGCGTAACTCTTGTTTACTACTGTTCTTACCGCATATGTTTATCTCTTTCTTATTGCTAAGGTGAGTACCACATTCCCCTGTTTTACTTGTTTTACCACGTTTTTGGGACATATGCGTAAATATACTTTCTCATATATACTTATACACAAAACTACAACTTTGTCTTATTTGTTAACAACATATACCTTACTTATTTATGTGCTTATTTGCTTTGTATGCTTCCGCATTCGGAGAGGTCCAACATAATCTCAGTCTAGTATGATCATACGCCAGTTGTTAGCCTTTGTGCTTCTCGACATCTCAGTTATACTTGCTCATTTGGTTGATTTGTTATTCTCATATGACTTGTTGCAACTACATATTTTTTTATATACTATATGTACATTTAAACTGGTGTGTTTCTCACTCAACATTGTGTTGACAAACTATATTATTTTCAACGCATATGCAGGTTGCCATGTGACGTGATTATTAAGATTGTTTGATGCAACTTAGGACGCATGTTAGAGAAAAGATACAGGAACTTAATTTTGGATGTTTAATGTAATTTTTTATTTATTACTTTGATGTACATGAAATTTTTTTTGAAATTATTAAATAGATATTAAAACCTATAATGTTGCATGATAGTAACCTTTGAAAAGCTGTGAGCAATCAGTTCGCCCCGGCATTTCCGTCGTAGGTTAGGGTGTGACATGTTGATCCTACGTCATAGCATTAAACGAGGGAGGAATCGGCTGAACAGGCTCTTGAGGACGATTGAGCCTCATATATGAAAAATCCATAGAAGGTGGAGGCATCATCGTCGGTGTAGGTGAAACCACCGAGGTAGCAGTCATAGGTGGAGGTTGGACTCCAAATGAAATACCAGCTCCAGCTGTCACTCGACGCTTCGAGGACCCTTCACCAACCACCGTTTTCCCTTTTCTTTTGTGTTCAACAACTTCAACAACAACTGCCTCAGCCTCAACACGTTGTTAAGCTGGATCTCCCCCATCACCACCATCATTATCATCACCCTCATCACCATCGTTCCCACCTTCACCTTCTTCATGCTTAGAATCCGAGTCATCATGGATCCAGCGATCATTAGAAGGACATTCATAATCAGGATTGGTTACGTGACCAATCAAACGCTTGAATCATGGATGAGGAGTTTGACGATACGATTTCATCCTTCGTATAGTATTTGTTGACATGTGATCCAACTTTAATTTATCATCGAGGCGTGTTAGATCGAGCACAAAATCGCGGATTTCATCTTGAAAAAACATTTGGATAAAGCGAGGATGCATCAAAAATTTTGTGCGTCATTTCACAGCAAGACAATTCTCTTTGAGATGATCAAAGATAATCTCCGAGAAATTGAACGGTTTGTTCAGTATTAACGCAACGAACGCCGATTAAAGCATGATTCGGCATTCGTGAAGCCCCTTTCCGTCCACCAAGGCAGTTTATAAGAACGTGCAATAAATAATTGTATGTGGGACACAAGTATGCCTTGTTATACATGGACTCATCAAGATCACCAGAATATAATAATCGTCCAAACAATTATTTGATCAACTCTTTGTGGTACTCACTCGGGTCATCGATAGTATCATCGAACCTCAGCACCCTTCGAACAGACTCAGTTAATGTCACAACTGGTATAGCATTTACTTCAGCAGCAATGTGGTTCTCAGTCTCCACATATCTCGCAGTATTTCAAAATTGACGAACGATGTTGAATCTGACATCAAGATTAGCAGTGATAGCATAATAAATATGTGAGCGGCGAAAGAATGCCAACATTTCCCCAAACACATTCCCGTCAGCAAATTCGTACCGAAAATGGCACAAAAATTGTGTCTTTTGTCATACGGAAGTAAAGGAATATCATGTGCAAGTTGTTGTTGTTGTGGAGTAGCAGCGGGAGGATCCTGATCCACATCGTCGGCCATGACTGATAAAATAAATCCAAGGATTAGTAAACTTAAAAATGAAATAACATTATAAAATTATTCCATAAACTATTACATAATTTTAAAAAAAAATTAAAAATTTCATTCGTTAACTTAGCTGATTCGTTATAACAAACTAGTGATTCGTTATGACGAATTAGCTATTTCGTTATTATGTAAATAATACGAATTGAATCTTAAAGAATCAGGTATGAAAGTCTAATAAATTAAAGTCTGATTCGTTATAAATAATGAATGACAACTTGATTTGTTATCAATAATTAATGGTATCCTGATTCGTGTGAATTTTATAATGAATTGGACACGAAACAGTTCCAATTTGTTATATCTTAACGAATGGCCCTAAAGCTTAATATTTGACTAATCTGGTCAAGGTCAAAATTACCAAGAACAATGAAAAGTCGAATTAGCAAACTGAAATCAATACACACAAAATCAACGATGTATAGCCGAACAAATGATCACTGAGATCTCGGAAACACTTCGCGAGTGTAATGGTATTGATCTTTTGTACTAAATCTTGGTATAGTTAGGGTAAATTAAAGGTTTATTAAAAACATAAACACCCGATAACTAAATCAAACAATTAACCCTTCAAATCGTTATCAAACTTGACGAAAATCATCACGTTATGATCATCTTTACCTTATGTTTCAGAATATATGATCAAAACATGATATAACGAAGATCGAAATTTTTGGAAAATTTGGTCAGGGTAACTTTATGTTATGTTTAACGAATTAGGAGTCATTCGTTATAGAGTGGCGGAAGCGAAATAGGTTAACGAATTAGAATTCAATTCGTTAAGAATGACTTTAATTCGTTATACATAACTAACAAGTTACTGTTATGTAATTTTAAATTAAATAATTAAATAAATTAAATCAATTAAATTAAAAGAACAAATAAATATTGATACCAATTGAGCAAATAAGTCAGTCAACGAAATCTCGTATCTCAATGATCGAATACTTTAACGTGTTTCACACTTAAAACACTTAACTTAAAAGGAATTAAATAATATGTAAATGAAAAAGCAAAATCTTTTTGGTATTTTGAATTTTTAATGAAAGATATCTACAAGAAAAATATCATAAAATTGAAATGTAAAGTAGAATAAATATTTTTGTGTTTTTGTATGAGTTTTTAACAGCAGTAGATATTTTTGAATTTTTGGTGAGTTTGAGCAGATAATCATATTGACCAAATTGCCCTTCCATCACAGTTTTATATTTCAGCGATATTCTGACTGGCGTTAAGTCGGTCATTGATATTGTTGTCCACTTAAATCTTATAACAAACTTTCAAGCATTTTTGTGATATGATTAATGTTCAATTGGAGCACAAAATATCAGAAACTATCAGCCTCTAATCTCGGTTCAAGCTTAATTTGATTTTTTCCATATCACCCCAACTTGACTTAAACCATTATATTGCTGATCAAAATTTGAATTTTATAGAAATTTATGAGCAATGCATTGACTTTCCTTTACTATGAGTGAGTATGCACGAGTCCATCTGTCGACTTACATACATTGTATCCCCTGGGGTCCGTTTCTTAATGGTATTGAGATGCGCCCAAGGGAGGATCAAATGTATGACTAAAAGGGGATTTTGATCAAGTCAGTAGTTTAAAGTTGTACGACGTATAGCAGTGATCAAGTTTAATGACTTTAGGTTTGCTCTAAAAGCGAATGAAATATTCATGCATATGAATACCCAGATGATTAATCTGCATAATGACTCACAGTGTAATTTGCTTTATTTTATTTTTGGTGATCAAACAAATATAAGGCTTGAGTATGACAGGTTATTAAATTTCTGCCATCCTCACCGAGATTTTTGTTAGAGAATAACACCTCTTTCAATTTGGCGTTTCTTTTAGTTTATATCACACACTATAGTTTAACTACTTGTTTAAGACCTATCAATGCACCAATGCAATTAAGCACACAGTCTTTTAAGCTTATTTCTTGTTGGATATGGGGACAAATGATCAATGTACAATCATTTTCTCTTTTTGCTTCAAAAACTCAAAATTTTGAGGAGCATTAAACAAAATGAATTTAATCGCCCCAGTTACATTTAGTCTATAGATTAATGGCTATCCTATCAATTCCCAAGAGAATAATAGGACAAAGGCATGCAAGCATGCTCCACGAACTTAAATGACCGACATAATTTTCAGCGAGAAAATAAAGTAAAGCGCATAACAAACGCCCCAACTACTTTCCATTGTCAGGTAAATGGCTATCCCGAACATTTACGAGTAAATCTCACTACCAAACATATACAAGTATATGTCTTTCAAATATGAGTAATTGACATACTTTTCAGCGAACGTATGCAAAAATCCTTTTGGTTTTTCTCTTTACATACTTAAAACACAATCTTTTTATCTTTTTCAATTTTATTATAAACATAAAAACTTCACAACCTTTTTTGATTTTCGGAATTTTCTATACAAACTGAAAACACAATATTTTTGGGTTTTCAAGATTTAAACTGTTTTTGGATTTTCAAAGTATTTTAAAGACATTAACAACAAGAAAACACAATATTTTTTATTTTTCAAATTTTTCGTTTTTGGGTTTTTTCTATACATACTGAAGGCACAATATTTTGTATTTTCTATTTCTCACCGAATAAAATCCAAAACCGAAATAAAATTTAAAGGAAATATTAAACCGAAAATAAAGATAGTTATCCTTGTTTCAGGATATCAGCAAGGGTCTTCAATCCATTTAAACCAAGCAAAAATGTAAATCGAGTTTTGTCAAAGGCTTTTGTAAATAGATCGGCTTTTTAAAAATCAGTATGTACTTTCTCAAGATCGATTAATTTCTTTTCAAAACAATCTCGTATGAAATAATATCGAATATCCGATATGTTTCGTTTTGGAGTGTTATACGGGATTTTTGGTGATGCTAATAGCAGTAGAGTTATTAATTGAAATTGGAGTAGTAAAAAACTTCAAACTGTAGTCGCGCAGGTGTTGTTGAATCCATAAAATTTGGGAACAACAACTCGAGGCTGCAACATATTCTGCTCAGCGGTTGAAGTGGAGAACGTCATCTGCTTCCTACACAGCCAGGAAACAAGACATGTTCCTATGAATTGACACCTTGCCGTAGTTGATTTGAAGTTAGTCTTGCACCCTCCGTAGTCTGAGTCAGAAAAGGCGATAAGTTCAAAGTTATCGGCCTTGGGTTATCATAACCCGATGTCTGGATAGCCCCTCAGATATTGAATAATACGCTTGATCGTTGCCAGGTGAGTCACTCGGGGACTAGCTTGATACCTAGCATATAAACAAACTGAAAACATAATGTCAGGTCGAGAAGCAGTAAGATACATCAAAGATCCAATAATAGCACAATCGAGGGTAGGATCGACGGTGTCCTCCAATTCATCTGGTGATAAATTGTGACCCACGGGTAGAGGAGTTGAAGGGATTTTCCGGCAGATATCTTGAATCGGAACAAGACATCGTTCACATATTTAGTCTAGTGAATAAAGATTCCTTTTGCAGACTGGTGAACTTGCAACAATAGAAAGAAGTTCATCTCTCCCATCGAGCTCATCTCGAACTTTGTTTGCATTGACTTCTCGAATTCCTTACATAACGTGTCGTTTGTTGACACAAATATAATGTCGACCAATATTCATATAAAATTAAGTGCAGTCGACAGTCCCTCTCTTGAAGCCGTTATCAGTCAGATGGTCGGCAAACGTGCCATACCATGCTCTGGGGGCTTGATGTAGACCATACAGGGCCTTTTTTAAGCGGTAAACTAGGTCCGGATAATCAGAATCTTTGAAGCTAGGAGGCTGTAAAACAAACACTTCCTCGTGTAATTTACCATTGAGAAAAGTACTTTTCACATCCATTTGATAAACTTTGATATTCTTGTAAGTCTCATATGCCAGAAAGATTCGTATAGCTTCCAATCTTGCAACCAGAGCATATACCTCAGTGTAGTCTATAACCTCTTGCTAATGGAAACCTTGTACCACTGGCCGTGCTTTGTTTCTCACGATCACACCACTATCGTCCTTTTTACCTGTAAATACCGACTTAGTTGGAATAGGCTTCTTGACTCTAGCAGGTGTATAGATAAGATCCCAAACACCCAGTCTGTTAAACCTCTGCAATTCCTTTTGCATTGCCTCTACCGAAGAAGGATCTTCAAGTTCCTTACGAGTGTTCGTCGGCTCAAATTGGGATAGAAAGAAAGTGTATTTGGAAAATTCCAGATAATGTAAATCTGCATAAGCACGTAATACATTATTTTCACTCCCCAAAGAGGCAACTAGATGACGCGTTTGTACTCCCACATCAAGTTCCCCAATGATGTTTTTCTTTGGATGATAATTATGAATCATAAGAGTGGGATTCTTAGGAACAACAACATTGTCGAATAAATTAGTGTAATGTTCTCCCAGCTAGTACGAATCGTCAATTTCAACTACATCAGCAACATCAGGTTTAATAACTTGATCAACAACTTTAGTATCATCAGAATAAGTAGAAACATTAACAGAAGAAGCTGGAGGATCATCACGGGGATCTTCAGTTGGAGCTTCAACATAATTAGAACTTGAAAATATTGAAATTACCAATTGGTCTTCAAAATATGCACGAACCAGGTCTTCATCTGGTTGCTCAGTTGATGGAGTAAACGAGTTAAATAAACCATCATAATCAAACATCCAGTCAGGACCTTTTCCTTGAGGAGGTGTGGTGTACCTTTGACTATCCACATGGTACCTTTGTTCCACACAACTAGAAGTAAAATTAAATACTCTTTTCTTCAGAGAAGCGTAACCCAAGAAATAACCCTCAATGGCTTTTTCTTCAAATTTACCCCATCTCTTTTCAACATCGTACAGGGACACCAAAATGGTTCCAAGTACTTTAAACAACGATTTCGTTTGTTCAAAAGCTCATAACTAGTCTTTTGGAGTTTCTTAAAAGTTAGAACTCGATTAAGCGTATAAGAAGCAGTATTCACCGCCTCGTTCCAAAATTGGACATGAATCTTAGAATCGGCTAGCATTGTTCTAGCTGCTTGAATTAAACTTTTGTTTTTCCTTTCAGCAACACTGTTTAGTTGTGGTACATAAGGGGCACTATATTCTCGGTGAATTTGTTTTTGAACGCAAAAGAAATCCAATACAGAATTTTTAAATTCAGTTTCATTATCACTTCTAATTCTCCTCACTTTTTTCTTGTATAGTGATTCGATCTTAGTGATTAAATTTTTAACCAGAACAGGTGTTTGATCTTTTGAACTCATAAATAAGACCAATGAATATATTGAATAGTCATTGGTAACTACAAGACAATACCAATCTCCAGCGATACAAGCAAGATTCACAGGACCAAAAAGATCCATATGAAGTCGTTCAAGAGGAGTATCAATGGAATTAAATAACTTAGCCGGATGTGACTTTTTCTTCTGTTTGTCTATCTTGCAAGCAACACAGTGGTCAGATAATTTAAAAATTCTTCAAAGAAAAACCTTCAACCAAGTCATTTGCCATTAAATAATTCATCTTCCTCACATGAATATGACCCATCCTACGGTGCCATAGAATAGTCTTTTTTAGTTGCTTTAGAAACGAAACACGTTTCCACAGAAGTTGACGCCATAGAGACATATTCAAGACATAAATATCATTTGATCGAGGGGATATCAAGACAACCACGTCCTCGGGAATGATGTATCCCGGGTCAGAATCAGACATTCTTTATCAGTAAATATTGTCGTGTACTTCTTTTCAAAGATATGCGACACACTCAATAAATAATGATCATCTTTATCACAGTAGTTGACTTTCTCAAATGTGATATGCCCATTTGAAACCTCACCTTCTTGTGTAATCATACCCCCCCCCCCAAAATTCCCAGCAAAGCCACAGATCCCCCTTGAATATTTCGTACATTTGTTAAGAGGTTGAGATTTCCAGTAATATGACGAGAACATCCGTTATCCATTATCTAGTTTACACCAGACATGGTCTTGGATGTACCCTACACACAAATGAAAATGATTATTGCAAAAAGGCAGCCCAGGCCTCAGTCTTGGGCACCATTTTGAGTTTCATGAGAAGAATCAATTTTAAGAGAATTCAATTGTTGTTTAGCAACTTGAGAATAAGTTACAGGCCACTTAGACTTTCGTCTTAATCAGGCAGCTTGAACGACATTTGAGTTCACGTTTATACAGATTGGCTCGGTTGGAACAAACTTTGGTTTTACTTGACCATATGTTTTATTCACATGAATCACCGTCCGTGGATTCATATTTGAAAACATGATGTGAGTATCATCACGACAAAGGTCGTTTCAGAATCTCCTTTATGACAGCAACCGGTTTCGATTGGTCCTTGACAAACGGATGAAGATTCTGAGATTTCTTCTGTCCACAGTTTCTTACCACATGACCTTGTTGTCCACACAGAAAGCAACTTCTCATGTACACACGGCCATGTAGAGATTTGGTAAAAACTGAAGCCACAGACGGTTGATGACTTACAGTTCTAGTAAAATTCTTGGCCAACCCATCAGACGATACAGATTTCTTTTTTATATATAAATCGAGATTAAAATAGTTGGAGAAACTTTGCAATGTGTAAATTCCAGTTGATTTCAAAAAATGAACCCTTTTAGCAGTTTTTAACAGTTGCTTAGTTTTAATCAATGGGTCTGATGTGTTTGATGTTTCTCACAAGCAAATTGATGTTCAAGATCTTGTATCTTGGAAGTTTCATTGTGAAAGACACTTTCGATCAATTCTGATTTGATAATGCTAATCGAAATGTCTTTCTCAGTGAACATTGTGTCATTTCCTTTTAGCTTGAACACACGACCAGTTGATGGCTTGGAAACAGTAGGATTGATTAAACACATCACCATCAAAAATTTTGGGTTTTTCTGATTTCTTGGCCTTCACCAGTTTAACCTTAACCTGTTCTTCCTTTTTCACTTGAGTTGTGTATGAACCACACACAACCTCCTCAAATTCATGAGGTTCACATAAAATGTGATTAGAACTTGGAATGTTCTTGTTTTTGTGTATTATTTCAGATTAAAACACATCCTCAATGATCACCTTCTCAACATTTTCTATAAATACTTTATTGCTTTCAACATGATGTTTTTGAGTTGGTGGTTGGGCAATCACATTTTCAAAATTTACTGGTTTAGGTTTGTCAGAAACAATAGGTTCTTTCACAATCACCACTTCTTCTTTGCTAGCAAGAGGATTTGCTCTATAATCATTTTGAAATGGTGGTGGTATTTCAACAAAACCTATACCCTTTTTCGAATCTGTTTGCTTACCAGATACTTCGATTATTTCATTTAGCAAAAAGGAAGAGTTTCTAAATTTGCCCAACTTTTTCTTCAACTCAAGAACCTCATTCTCAAGCTCAGTTATCTTAGAACGATGTTTCAAATTTTCTTGAAACTTTTGATCGTTGATTGTCATTTTTACCTACAACTCGGCTTTGAGATCATGATTACTTATCTACAATGCTTCAATTTTCTTCCTAGATCTCATTTGAGATTCTAAGGATTGTCGATATGTATCTTTAAATGATGCAATTTCTCTCACTAAACAGTCATTGTGAGTTTTCAAAGACTCTAACTTAGGCTTGTTTTTCTCACATTCAACACAAGACACATTAGCAGACACATTAACAGAGATAGGACCAGAATTACTAACCTCATTAATTTTGGCCATGCAAGCAAAAGTTGTTGGAAGCTTTTCACACGAGTCGTCATAATCAGACTCGGTATCTTTATTAGAAGATAGCTCACTCCCGCTTGCATCTTGAAAATTTTCAGTTAACCCGAACATAGCTAGATTATCATGATTATCGTTGCACAGCAATCTTTGTGGCCAATCAGTTCTATCCAAGTTGGTTAGCATACCTTGTGACCCAGAAGAAGATGATATTGTTACAGAATTCTTAACAACATCATTTCCATTTTTACTCGATGAACTTCGATCTTGATTTCTAGGACCAGTATACTCCTTCTTCGGTTTATCACACTACTTTGCAAAATGTCCAAAATCTTGGTAGTTATAACCTTTAACCTTCAGTTTATCGAACCCAACCTTCTTTTTTAAAGCAGGAAGATCTTTGCCAGTTGTTTGCATAAATTTTTAAACTTTCGGACAATCATTGCCCTGTTCCATTTCAAATCCATGAGTTCAAACTCATCAGGATCAATTTGATCATAGTCTTCATCAGTCAAATCACTCGTTGCAATCTTACTACTCACCATTTTCTCATATGAGGTCATGAAGGCAGACAAGAAGGCAAAGTTTTGTTCTTCCTCCTTCATGTTTACATTAGGTGAAGGTGAGAATGGATTTGCAGTGGATGAATTTCCAGATCCACCAAAAGAACCAGAAGCACCAGGTGACCCACAACTTCCAGCCGTGTAGAAACATGCTCGTGGATCACTATAAATAGTTGTAGCATTATTACTTGCATTTTGTGTAAGAAGTGCAGTGATTGGAGAAATTGTTGAACTCAAGGGCATATTCCCACCATAAAAAGATGGATCTTGACTATCCTTAGAAGACTTTTGACATTTAAGATCATATTCTCGTGCTTCGATTTTTCTCATGAATTCAAGGGCTGTTAGATCTTCGTTGTTGAAGTAATTATTCTCTTTCAAAACCATTAAGAAAGTAGAGTAAGAACTCGGTAAAGCACCCTTACTTGTGTCAATCTTATCTGATTTAGACGATTCCATCTTCATCTTGTCCATTTCGGCTATCAGATGATTAAACCTTGTTGTCATCTATTCGACAGTCTCACCTTTAAGTAAGTTAAAGTTTCTAATTTGAAACATTAACATCACCTTCTTGCTTTCAGCGGTGTTACCCATACTCCTCATAAGAATGTGTTTGAATAACGAAGCACAAATCTTGATGCTACGTACTTGATGAAAGATGTTTTCAGGTAACGCCATTGTAAGAGTAGAGTATGCTTTCGTTTCAATCTCCAACGCTTTCTTTTCTTCTTGAGAGTATTGTGAGACGGCTTTAGGTGTAAATATGATAGTCTCATCTCCTATCATCGGAACGATATACACTTCATCCAAGCAATTAGAAAAATCAAGGTGAACCGATCCTAGATAAGCATGGAAACGAGGTTCCTACTTAGCAAAGTCACTAAATTTCATTAAACGAGGACACTTGGAATGAGATCCAATCTCCGTGTCCAATTGTAAGATTTGCTGCATCAGTGCATTTTGGGAAGCTATGGCGTACATACAAGCCATCTTGAAAAGTAACAAGACAATCAAACTTTAAGGACTAAAATTGAAAATATTTTAACGAACTTGGAAATATAATGAACTGTGAACAGTGTTTTAACGAACTATAACGAATAAATTTGAATTTAAAAGTTACCTGAGTAACGAATCAGAAACAATGTCACACGAATTAGGTTATAACGAACTAGGTCAACTAAATAGGTCAAATTGACGAATCAGTTTGATGAAATAGGTTAATGAGTCAAATTAACGAATTAAGGTAACGAATCACTAAGGTCACTTAACGAATCATGTAACGAATCACTAAGTTAAATCTTAACGAATCACAATGTCAACTTAACAAATCAGGTAGCGAATCAGGGTAACGAACTAGCTACAGTTGATAACGAATCAACTATAACAAATCAGTTTGTTAAAACGGTTATAACAAACTCTAACAACTTTTTCCACGTGGCAAAAGTTTGTTAAATTTATAGTTAACGAATCGGACCACGTGTCTGACGAATTAAAGAACACGAATCAGATCTGTTAACGAATTGAGCAGCGAACAGAACACGAATTAAAAAGATTGAATGAAATACTTTAAAGAATTAGAAGAAGATTTAACGAATCTTCAACAGGAGATGAAGATCTTCAAATCTTCATCTATAATTTCCAGATTTCTGGAAAAATGAAGAACACCGAAGTCTATCTCAAATCCACCTCAATAATACACCAAATCACACAAATAATGACTCAAATTACTCGTCAATCAATCGCCAAATCAACTCGCACCAATACATATCCCGAATCAACCAATAACCAATCCAATTAACTAAAAAACAATCCTCTTATTTCGGTCAATCTCAGATCCATTCAACAACATCATGTCTATTGTGAAAGTAAAAGTCTATTAGATGCGGAGACCAGGTATTCTCATCTTGAAAATTTAATCCTTGCATTAGTCATGGCATCAACTGAACTGAGACACTGTTGTGAGATACATGTTGTTCATGTTAAAAGTAATTATTTTGTTAAGTGTATTTTGAGAAAGCCAAAAATGTCAGGAACGACGGCCAAGTGGTCTATGAAACTTAGTGCTTATAATGGTATATGAGCTAAGAACAACAATCAAATCACAGGCTCTGGCATATTTGGTGGCTGATTTAGTAGTGATATTTTCAGCAAGAAGCAGACATAGAGGTCCAACAACTAAATGAAACAGATGTAGAGTGGATCCTATTCACATATGGATTATCCAACGTTAGAGGATGGTTTGATATCTTACTAAAATTACCACAAGGGGACATCATACTCCAGTTCATTAGTTGTGAATTACAAGCAATAAATTATAAAGCACAATATGAAGCTTTGTTTACCGGATTACAGCTGGATAAAGATACGAAGATCAGGAATCTAAAGGTACATGTTGATTTATTTTTAATTACAAACCATTTCAATGGATCTTAAGCATTAAAAGTTGAAAGATTGGTTGTACACTTACAAATAATTGAACAAATTCGTTAAGTGAGGTAGTGTGTTCTTTCAATAATATGGTGAACAAATGCACTAAAAGTAAAGTGCGACAAAACGATGTAGTGTGGAAAAATCATAGATCCAGGTGAGGATACTCGGAAAACAATCCATTGCCTCAATTTATTAATAATGAAAATGGTGTTATACAACTGGAGAAATGATTTCGATGAAGAGCTAAAGTACATAGGGTGAAAGTGTTGTGTGATAACTGAATGTGTCATATTCACCGTTTGAGCCTCACTATAAAGGATAATAATCTAACTAATATCCCTATAAATCTGATTTTTTGTCTTGTTCTCCACTCCTAGTTGTTATAGACATTTGTTTTAGTTTTCACATGCTATTTGACTGATAGTCCGATTCTTTAGATTGACCAAGTCCACTAGCCATTGCATTATAAATCTCATGGGGTAACATGAAAGTATAAGGTAGTATAACTAGTAAATATAAATAACTGACGACGAGAATCCTGGAGCTTTACTTGGTCAGCACTTTTATCCATTATAACACTTTTCCACATGTTTTTCTTCAGTTATTTAGTGAGCCTTTAATGTGAATTAAGGCACCAATATTTAGCTATAAGAATAACCAAAGGTCAAAATAGACCATTAGTAACCAGGACCCTGGAAAAAATTGAAATCAGGAATCCCTGTAAAGGTCCCAACTGAGATCCTGGTAAGGATCCCTACTCATAAAACTGACCCATAACAATTGTCCCCAAAATTTAAAAGTTGTTATCACCATTTCCGCCTTCAGGCCCTTATTCCATAACCCTTAAGCTAGCTCCTACTTCGTCTTGTATTGAAGCCACGTGTTCCTTTCCTTTTTTCTAAATTTTCTATGAAGCTCTTCGAATGGAAGGGATATGCTAAAGCATCTTTTGATAATGTATTAACGTTGAAGGACTTCAATACAACCTGTTAAGCATCTCACAAGTTTGTGACAAGGGCTTTAAAGTAGGATTTGATGATTCACGCTGCTTTATTTTGAAGCCTTTGTTTATAATTCATCCTGATATGATTAGGATGATGGCTTATAGAAATCGGAACCTATATTAATGAATCAAGGTTATGGAATAGGAAATTGTGTCATGCTAATCTAAATAACATGAACCAACTTGTAAAAGGTGAGCATGTAATTGGTTTGCATGTGTGAGAGTTCAAGCTTGAGACCAATGTGACCAAGTTCTTGAAATGCTTCACATGTATCTTTTTGGTCATGTGAATGTTCCAAGTATTGGAAACAGGAGGTTTGTTTGGTGATAACTGATGATTATTCTATTGTCACATGGGTGTATTTCTTATCTACAAAGGATGAAACAACTGAGCTAATCAAGGTTGCATTACAAGAATGGAGAATCGGCTAGACAAAAGGTTTAAGGTAATTATAAGTGACAATGGCACAAAGTTCAAGAATGGGGTAATGACAAAATTTGTCTTGTAAATGGAATATTTCAACAATTTAGTGCTCCTAGAACTCGTGAACAAAATGGGCTTGCGGAAAAAAGAAACAGAACATTAATAGAAGCTGCAAGAACCATGATTGCTGATGCGTTTCTACCAATATCATTTTGGGCTTCGGCTATCAACACAACATGCTATGTTCAAAATAGGATGCTTCCCAACAAAATACATAACAAAACTCTTTATGAGATTTTGTTTAACAGAAAGCCCTATGTCCAGTTTCTTAAACCTTTTGGTCGCAAATGTTACTTTTTGAGCACCAATGACTACTTGGAAAAGTTTCAAGCTAAGTCTTTGGATTGTTTCTTTGATGGATATTTATAACAATCAAAATCTTATAGAGTTAATGTAAAAAATCATTTATGTGTGATTGAATCCTCTGATATTGTATTCAATGAAAACCATTTCAACACTGTTGATGGCCATAGCTGGTTGTTTGATCTCGAAACACTCGTCAGGTCATTCATGATATACCCTGAGGATGTTGAAGAAAGTGCTTATCAAACTAGTGTTCTTGAAGCAACAACAGAATTGAAAACAGATTTGGACAATTTATGGTCCAATGTTGCTAATGATGACACTGAATTTACAATTCAACGAAAAATGTCAAATGATAATGAAGAAATTGAGCAACATGTTGAGAATCGGGAATCAGTTCAAAATGTTAAAACAGAAGATCCAATTGAATCACCCATTGAACAAACTCAACATGATACTCAAACTATGTTTGAATCTTTATTTGAAACTCTCAATATTTCAAACAATGTTGCTACAACATCCAACATTTTGTATCAAAACAATGATGAACCTGATTTGAATGTTGATGAACCTGAGTCGAATGTTTCAAACATTGAACCTCATCTGACTATAAGTTCAATAATCAAAACCTCCTTAGTTCAAAGAAATCATCCTTTAGAGAATATCATTAGTGATCTGCATGAAAGAGTTACTATAAGTGTATCTGAAACTGTAAATAATTGTCTATAATCTTGTTGTCTATCTCAAATTGAGCAAAAGAACTCTATTCAAGTATTGAAATATAACACTTGGGTACATAGCCAACTATGTAAATGAAATGATTTGATGTGAATATAGCCTCAACTCTTATGGACACACATAAGAAAATGATTGCTGATTAAAAAGGGGAGCCTGTAGATCAGCATGAGTACAGAGCCATTGGATCACTAATGTATTTTACTGCATTTAGGCCTGACATCATGTTTGCAGTATGTGTATGTGCTAGATTTTAAGCCAATCCCAAAGTTTCTCATATGATGGCTGTGAAAAGGATCTTCATATATATGAAGGGAAAGACATACTTGGGGATTTGGTATCCAAAGAATAGATCATTTGATCTACTTGCATAAGAGTGCTTATACGTACAACATTATGTGTAAGTCCAGTTATAAAGTCGAGTGTGCGTGAACATTGTGAGCACGTGACATTTTGCATAAGATGAAGCTCATAAAAGTAAACCATAGTTTTAAGAATCATATACTAACATATTTTTCTCTTATTGATTACCGAGATTTTCTGATATTTCTCGGGATGTTTAGCTTTGGTTGAAGTGTTGTTTCAAAGACTTTGTTCAAACCTTGCTTGAGGACAATCGACATTCAAGTGTGGAGAGATTTGATATATAAGAAATTATACATCTTTTTAGGACTAAAATATCTCAGAATAAGCACAATTTAAGAAACAATATTAGAATAAATAACCACTAATGTTTATAGTTTCTATGTAAAACAAGCTGAAATATGAAGAAAAATGTAAAACACTGAAAACGGAAGTTAACACACCCTATGGTGAATCAAGACATGGCCATGCCTAGAGCATAAGAAGCAAACACAAATATCAAAAAATCAAGACATGGCATTGTTAACCAAAACATACGCAAGTCATCAAGAGCAAGAAGAAAAGTCAAAATAGAAGGCTAAAAGCAAAACAAGCCAATGCCTTCCCAAGACACGGTCATGTCTTCAAGTACAAGAGAAAAGAACAAAACTAATGGAATTTGGATTGTTATGGAACTCTACATGATCATGCCTTGCTTAACAGGCCCGAGTTAACCCGTAGTTTTACGATCTGAAAAAGAACAATAAATGTTGCAGGACAAAAATGAAGACATGGTCAAGCCCCACTCAACACGGGCGTTCCTTAAGGGTCTGCTCATCCAATAAACTGAATGATCATCTTCTTCTTTAAATACACCTTGGAGAGGCATTTAATTCCCTTCCAATACATACACTCCTCTCCAACCACCTCTTTTCATCACCATTAATAAGAGAATTAATTCTATCCATTCAAACCTTGGAGATTTAGGAAATTAAGCATTTGGGAGAATTCATTAGCATCAAATATTAGTAATCCAGATTGGTTAGATTGTTTCATTTATGATCATGTTTATTTCTACTACCTTGATAATTATCATTATGCTTATTAGTGGCTAAACTTATATAGCGTCATCATGATTTATAATGAATCTTAATTGAAGTTTTATAATGATAGTAAAACATTTGATTGGTTTTTAATAATTAATGGTTATGTTCCAATGTTCACATGATGAGGAATGTTCAAATATTCTTCCACGATACACCAAGATCCCGAACTAGATGATAAGTCAAGAAATAGCTATTCTTGTGAGGACTTGGTTGATAAATTAAGAATCCTTAAAATCAACCCCCAAACGCGGATCTTGAGGATAGGCCGAGGAACTGCCACTCTTGTGAGGGTTTGGGGAATAACATAAGAAACTTTTAAAGTGCTACTAAGATTCCGAGCTTGATGATAAGTCAAGAAATAGCCATTCTTGTAAGGGCTTTGCTATGGGGGGGGGGCATGAATCTTAATATTGACACGGACCAAATGGAATATTAATAGTGATTGACCATTTTAGAATAAGAATTATTAGCAATGTTGTGGAAACAGATTGTTGGTTTTCATCCATTAAGATTGGTTATATCCTCGTTAAGTGAGTGTGCAACATAAATAATTTCAAAAGAAACTCTTGAGTGGTTATTACATGAGTTCTATAATTGTTCAAGAGTTGTGTAGGTTGCTACTTGGTAATTCAAGGTTAATCCTTACAACTTAACTAATCTTATTTGGTATTTTATGTATAATACAACGGTCATTTTTACTAAAATATCAAGGACAATTCACTTAGTAATTTAAAGGATTGTCTCATCTCTAAAGTTAGTTAACTCATCTTTATCAAAAACCACTTGCTTACATAAGATGATGATTTAGTTAAAGGGATCAAGAGTTATCTCATTTTTTAATTAACCACTTGCTTACATATTTTATGTATAATACATCGGTCATTTTTACTAAAATATCAAGGATAATTAACTTAGTAATTTAAGGGATTGTCTCATCACTAAAGTGAGTTAACTCATCTTTATCATAAACCACTTGCTTACATAAGATGATGATTTAGTTAAAGGGATCAAGAGTTATCTCTTTCTTTAATTATCATGAAATAACATAACTAACGATGTTATTCCCACATTTAATAAGCATACCAAGCTCATGTCACATGTTTATTAATCAACTACTAAACCAAGTTAAGAGGAGGTTGAACCAAGATGATAGTTTTTTATCTTTGATCTTATTTCTATAAAAAAAATACAAAAACCCAAAAATATTGTCTTTCAATTTTCTTCTTAATTTTCTTTAATCTCATTTACCAAACCAAAAATAAAACCAAAACCAAAACCAAAACCAAAATGATATTCACATCTGGTTGAAATAAATACAACAATTTAGTAGTAAAAATCAATAAATGTGTCCGTGGATCGATACTTGGTTCTTACCTATACTTCACTACATATATGATAGGTACATTTGCCTATTTTTGTGTGGTTTAGTTAATATAATGATAATTTTTATAAATTTATAACTAGACATTGTGTAAATAAAACCTTTGAAAAAATTAACACATTTTTAATACTACACCCACCACACATCACTCATCATGGAACGACCCTTCCTGCATATTGTTGAAAGCAGTTATTGATGTCTTCGATGATAAAATTACACTTCGTGTAGGGCAGCAGAAAGTTAACTTTGATGTCTCCAAATCGATGAGGAACTCTAGTAGGCAGGAATATTCCGTTTACATTCTTGACACGCTCATATCTCAGTTCAAGTGATGTCATGACCACATCTCTAGATTAGATTTGCTCAATCAGGAGGACGAGGTGGATGCTCCCATGGAGCATGCCATGCACATTCTTGTTAGATCACCTCTTGAATACCCCTAGGTGTTCATGGTTGCCGATAGCATTGAGGGACCGAATGAGACACATTGATTGAGGCATCACCATCCATTGAGCTTAAAGAGACACCTCCTCATTTGGAGTATGATTTCTTGAATGGTGAGGCCGATTTGCCTACCAAATTTTTCAGTTGATGAATGGCGAGAAGTCGAGGTTGGTTGATGTGCTTAAGGTATATAAAAAGGCTATTTCGTGTAAACACATGGACATTCAGGTCATCAACCCGAACTTTTGGTCTCACATGATACTCATGGAGGATGAGTGCAAGCCTGTAATCAAACCTCAGAGGAGGCTCATCACTAACATGTCGATGGTGATCAAGAAGAAGGTTATAAAACTCCTTGTTACTAGCCTGATCTATCCTATCTCCGATTCTTCATGGGTGATTCCCGTTCAGGTCCTCCCCGAGAAGGGAGGGATGACAGTTATCACTAACTGACGTAATAATCTTATTCCGACTAAGATCGTCACATGTTGGTGGGTGTGCATGGACTGCAGAATGCTTGAAGTCGCTACTAGGAAAGACCATTTCCTCTTCTTTTCATCAATCAGATGCAGTAGTGTCAGTTGGGACGACAATTTTACTATTTTCCTCATGCATTTTCATGTTATTTCCATATCTTGGTCACCTATGACGATCGGGAGAAGAACAGCTTTACATGCTCGTACCGTACCTTCAGGGGCAAACGTACGCCTTCCCAGCGTTGCATGGTAGCGACATTCCATGACATGATCGAGAGTTTCATGGAGGTATTCATGGACGTCTTTTCGGTGTACGGGCACTCCTTCGATCATTATCTTTCTAATCTTGACAGGATGATTAAGCGGTGCATAGAGATGAAGTTAATGTTGAACTGGGAGAAGTGCCACTTCATGGTGACTGAAGAAATTGTGCTTGGGCATAAGATTTAGCGAGATGGTATTGTGGTATAAAAAGCTAAAATCCACACTATTAGTAGACATCCTCCACATACTAGTGTGAAATCTATTCATAGTTTTCTTAGACATGCAGGTTTTTATCGTAGGTTCATCAGATATTTTTCTAAGATCACTCGGCCCATGACTCGCAATCTAGAGAAGGACATTTAATTCGAATACGATGCTGATTTTCTAAGGGCGTTCGAGTTTCTCAAGGGGCGGTTAGTTAATACCCATATCTTAGTAACACCCTAATAGAGCTTACCCTTGGAGCTAATGAGAGACGCACGTTATTTTGTTGTCGGGTTGTTTAAGGTCAATGGAAGGACAAGCACTTCCACCCTATCTACTACGCGAGTATGACCCTCAATGATGCTTAGGAGAATTGCACGACTATTGGGAAGGAGATTTTATCAATGGTAATCGCATTAGAATAGTTTCGTTCTTATCCCGTGCTATCTAAAACCATCGTTTATACTGATCATGCGGCATTGTGATACATATTCGCCAAGAAAGATACCAATTTTTTTTGATACAATGGTTCTCTTTCTTTACGAGTTCGATATTGGTATGAAAGATTAAAAGGGAGCAGATAATGTTGTTGCGGATCACCACTCATGTCTGGAGGATCCAAAGAGAGAGGATATTATAAAGAACGCCATCGGGGATAAGTTTCCCCACGATTCGTTGATTTTGGTGAGGGTGAGATTCGAGAGAGAGGTTGTCTTGTACGTGAGTGTTGAAGAGGAGGGTATGTCATGGTTTTCCGACATTGCGAGTATCTGGAAGAAGGAGTGGTGGTCAAGGACATGAGTTATCAGTAGAGGAGTAAGTTTTTCAAATATGCCAGCTACCACATATGACAAGCACTATATTTGTTTCATGAATGTGCCAATCGAGTGTTGAAAAGGTGTGTGAGTTGGTAAGAGGGTCGTGAGATTCTTAGGTATTGTCACGAGGGTTTAACTAGAGGCCACTATGGTTCGTGTTGTACCGCTAGGAAATTTGTAGTTTCCAGCTTCTATTGGCCATCGATTTTCAAATACTAACACGAGTTTGTCAGTTAGTGTGATGCATGTCAACACACTGGTAACATCTCATACCATAATGAGATGCGCCAAAACCTATTCAGGTTTGTGAGGTTTTAGACGTTTGGGGCATCGATTTCATGGGTCTATTCCCTTATTCTAGAGGGAACCGATACATTCTCGTGGCCATCTACTACGTTTCCAAGTGGGTAAGGCTCAAGCCTTGCCCACTAACGACTCACGAGTTGTAGTTGGATTCTTGAAGAGCTTTTTCTGTCGTTTGGGTACTCCCAAAGCTTTGTAATGCCCATATAGAGAAGGTGTTGGCACAACAAAAGGTCCCTCATCGCTTGTCCACCACCTATCACTCATAGGCAAGCAGGCAGGTGGAGAACGTAACTGAGGAGTGAAGCAAGTTATGGAAAAAAATTATCTGAAAGAAGCGAAATGACTGGTCTGACAAGTTGGATGACACCCTCTAGGCTTTTCTCATAGCGTTTAAAATGCCTATTGGGACCACACCCTATAGAATGGTTTACAGGAAAGCATGTCATCTACTAGTTGAGTTATAGCATGGAGCGTATTAGGATTTAAGTTCAGTTAAGAGATGAGGCATACACGAGGTCGTGGAGCTAAGAGTTGGGAGCTAAGATATGAGGCATACACGAGGTCTTGGAGTTATAAAGCATGAAGGCGTTGCATAATTGTAAGTTGAGGAGAGTTAAAGAGTTTAAGTGTGGGGATCAAGTGTTAGTTTATAATTCTAGTTTTTAGCTATTTCCTGGTAAACTGTTAGTGCATGGTTTGGTCATATATGTCTTTGTTTATCTATTGTAGTTATTTATTATAAATGTAAAGGGTATTTTGGTAACTGTGTATGCGCATTCGTTATGTCTTATGGCCACTCGTTAAGGATGTTGAACGAATGTGTCCATCCGTTAATGTTAAGGGTCATTCGTTATGAAATGTATAACGGATAGCCCAGTTGCTGAAGTATTAGTCCATTCATTAAGAATGTTTAACGAATGACGTATAACGAATTAGTTATTCTTTATACTTTAAGTTAGTAATAGGGAATGAAGACGAATGGTCCCCATTCGCTATTAGATGTATAACGAATGGTGTCGTCTTCTATATATACTTGTATTCTTATTTCTAAAAAACCAAGCTTGTGATTATTATTATTCAAGAGTCGTTACTCGGCCCGATTACTCTCTCACACTTCCCTTAACGTAAATCACTAATCGTATAGCCTTATCATATGTCTATATCAAGAACTAGATCTACAAGAAAGAACTAAAATCATCACATATTGGTTTCTTAAGTGGTATCAAAGACACTGTTCGGTTATTCAGGTGACATTAAACATAATTGACATGAATTGATGTTGATTCATGTGATTGAAATTTGAAACTGATCGGAACAACAATCACTCATAAGCTCCAATATATTGATATAATAATGTGAGTACAAAATGATCAGAACTGTTCTAAACTATTACAGAAATTACGACATGCATGGCTATTTATACAAATACCTATTGTACGTATAAGTCTTCTAGAGTATAAGACTTATACTCTGAGTATAAGTCTTATACGGTGGTTTAGACTTATACGGCCTTAACAACATTAGAGAAATGACACTTTCAGCCCTTTTCAATATACATTTGACAGATTTTTCCCACAAGACCTAGCATTAGACTTTAATTCATTAACAAACTCCCCCTTGGATAATGCTAGGTCTTTGTCTTCAATCCATACCAAATACTCTCTTACGATACGCCTTTTTCGCTTCTTCAAAATATTGCTTTTTCGATCTTTGTTGTGATGTTGGACGAGAAACTTCAATAGGCATATGTTGAAGTCTGTTCTGCATGAGTAACTCAATCCTGACGTTCAACATCCAACTCAGCCTCCAATCTTCACTAAGGCATATGTGACATTTGTCAATTTCGGGTTATATTGTATTTATTTTTATGTTGTAAACCGACCCGATTTATATTCCGAACATTTCAAATATATAAAATATTGGATATTATGTTACTAAATATTTCCTGCATGTTCAATTTGAAAAACCCTTGTTACAGATTCGAAACGCCTTTAAAACACTCAAATTACATCGAAAACGAAATTCCGGGACGCAAAACGAACCACGCAAGACGATTTGGACCAACATACCCCACCGCAGTCATGCCCCGCCACGCGGCCAGGTCAGGGGGCTGGTCGCGTGGCGTGGGGACAAACCTGCAGCATCTTGTTGTGTTGTTTGTGCTTCACATCCTATTATCCAATCCTATCTTTTATACATTAGACCTCATGCAAGACCCTTTCAAGCTTATCCTATTTATACAAATACCTATGGTACGTATAAGTCTTCTAGAATATAAGACTTATACGCTGCGTATAAGTCTTATACGCTGTTTTAGACTTATACGACCTTAACAACATTAGAGAAATGACACTTTCAACCCTTTTCAATATACATTAGACATATTTTTCCCACAAGACCTAGCATTAGACTTTAATTCTTTATTCCCTGCTTATACTTCATCTTCTCTCTCAAAATCAAGATTTTAAAGGTTGTTTTCAGTGTTCTTGGAAGTTTGACTTTCAAAAGTCAAACTGACCATACTGCTTGATTCTTACTAACATATTATTACTTATAACTTGTTGGCGCAACATATAGATATAATATACACCCCTTGTTACCTTTAGTGGTCGGTGGAGTGTCGGGCCTCGTAAGGCAAGGCTTCATGGAGGACTCATAGTAGGAATTGATTGATTATCATTGCACTGTGCCGAAGTCGTTTGCTTTGATAAATTCATTCGAATTCCGCTCATCTGCAATAAAGTTCTCAATGTCTTCAGCAAAACAACTTCTAGAAGCCTAAATCTTATGTCGTGCTCTCAATCGCAAAAATACTTAGGCCAAAATTATGTTTCGTTCCTAGCCCATGCGGTGGTAAAAGACAAAAAGGAAAGAAAAATCCATGACATCTCCATTGTTTTTTATTTCCTCGACGTCTTTCCCGATTATGTCACCGGTCTTCCACCCGTTCGTCTGGTTGAATTTCGAATCAATCGTGTGCCCAGCGCAATGCCCGTGGCCAAGGCTCTCTATCGTTAAGCACCATCGGAAATGCAACAATTGTCAAACCAACTCGAAGAACATTCCGATAAAGGTTTCATTCGTACAAGCTCTTCTCCTTGGGGTGCTCCCTTCCTCTTCGTGAAAAAGAAATATGGTTCGTTTTGCATGTGTATCGATTATTGAGAACTTAACAAACACACTATTAAAAATCGTTATCGTTTGCCACGAATCGACAATCTATTTGACCAACTTCAAGGTGCAACTTGTTTCTCAAAAATTGATCTTCGATCGGGTTATCATCAGTTGCGTGTTCGCGAAGAAGAAATTCCAAAAATCGCTTTCCTTACTCGATATGGACCCAAGTCGTTTGCTTTGATAAATTCATTCGAATTCCGCTCATCAACGTTAAAGTTCTCAAAGTCTTCGGCAAAACAACTTCTACAAGGCTAAATATTATGTCGTGCTCTCAATCGAAAAAATACTTACGCCAAAAGTATGTTCCGTTCAAATCCCATGTGGTGGTAAAAGACAAAAAAGAAATAAAAATCCAAGACAGGTCCATTGTTTGTGATTTCCTCGACGACTTTTCCGATGATGTCACCGGTCTTCCACCCGTTCGTCCGGTTGAATTTCGAATCGATATTGTGCCTGGCACAATACCCGTGGCCAAGGCTCCTTATCGTCTAACATCATAGGAAATGCAAGAATTCTCAAACCAACTCTAAGAACTTTTCGATAAAGGTTTTATTCGTACAAGCTCGTCTCCTTGGGGCGCTCCCTTCCTCTTCGTGAAAAGAAAGATGGTTCGTTTCTCATGTTCATCGATTATCGAGAACTTAACAAACTCACTATTAAAAATCGTTATCCTTTTCAGCGAATCGACGATCTCTTTGACCAACTTCAAGCCGCAACTTGTTTCTCAATAATTGATATTCGATCGGGTTATCATCAGTTGCTTGTTCGCGAAGAATACATTCCAAAAATCGCTTTCCTTACTCGATATGGACATTTTGAATTTTTGGTCATACCCTTCGGGTTAACCAATGCACCCGCGCTGCTTATGGATCTCATGAAACGAGTTAGCAAACCATTCCTTGATAAATTCGTTATTGTCGTTATTGATGACATCCTTATATTTTCTAAGACCAAAGTATAACATGAGCAGCACTTGTGTTCCATTCTCGATCTCCTTAGAAACAAACGACTCTACGCCAAATTCTCAAAGTGTGAATTTTGGCTAGAAGAAGTTCAATTTTTGGGACATATCGTAAACAAAAAATGTATTCATGTTAATCCCGCTAAAATTTAGGCCGTTAAGGATTGGAAAACTCCTATGACTCTCACGGAAATTTGATCCTTCCTCTGTTTGGCAGGATATTATCGGCGATTCATTCGAAACTTTTCCAAAATCTCTTTACCCCTCACCTCCCTCACTCATAAAAGAAAATCATTCAATTGGGGATCAAAACAAGAAGAAGCCTTTCTTACTCTCTAGGACATGCTTTGCAATGCTCTCGTTCTAACCCTTCTCGATGGAAACGACGATTTTGTTGTATTTTGCGATGCATCTGATCAAGGTCTTGGTTGTGTTCTCATGCATCGAGGTCAAGTCATCGTTTCCGCATCAAGGCAACTTAAGGTCAACAAGAAGAATTATTCGAATCATGATCTCGAACATGGTGCCATCGTGTTTTCTCTCAAAATATGGGGACATTACCTTTACGGTACAAAATGTGTTGTGTTTACCGACCATAAAACCCTTCAACATATTTGTGACCGAAAAGATCTCAACAAGAGACAAAGACAATGGACTGAATTACTTAGTGATTACGATTGCTAGATTCGCTACCATCCTGGTAAAGCGAATGTTGTCACCGAAACCCTAAGTCGAAAGGTTAATTTTAAATTCGTTCTGCTTTTAAGCGTTGTTGTTCAAACCGATCTTCAAATTCGTATCTTTCAATATTAGCGTACTTCCATTGAAGAAGGTAACATGTACGATGAAATGTCATGTGGAGACGAACTTCAACTCAAAACTAAACTCGATGGTCTTTTGTATTTTCTCAATCGTTTGTGGATTCCCGATCGCGATGACCTTTGTACTTGTATACTAGACGAAGCTCACTAGTCGCGGTATTCCGTTCATCCCGGTGCAGATAAAATGTATTCGATCTTCATGCTACCTTTTGGTGGCCGGGTATGAAAAAGGACGTAGCCTTGTATGTATCTAATTGTCTTACATGCTTAAAGGTCAAAGCCGAACATCAAAGACCTTTTGGTCTACTCGAGCAACCACCGATTCACTAAACTACCCAACACCTAAAAAGGGAACGATTGTATTAGGGTGATCATCGATCGTTTGACCAAGTCTGCTCATTTCATTCCGATCCGCGAGAAGTATTCTGTCGAGCAACTTGATCAAATCTATGTTCGGGAAAATGTGTGCCGACACAGTTTACCATTGACTATCATCTTCAATCGCGATGCTCGTTTTATCTCTCATTTTTGGCGATCACTTCAAGAAACCTTGGGAACCCGTCTGGATATTAGCACCGCTTATCATCCTCAAACGGACGGGCAATCCGAACTTACAATTCAAACACTTGAGGATATGCTACGTGCATGTGTTCATGATTTCGGAGGGAATTGGGATTCCCACATTCCTTTCATTAAGTTTTCTTATAATAACAGTTTCCATTCTAGCATCGGTATGGCTCCTTTACAAGCTCTTTACGGTTGTAAATTTCGTTCTCTGATTAGTTGGAACAAAATCGGTGAAGCTCAAATCACGGGACCTGAAATGGTCCAAGAAGCCCCCGACATTATCGATTGAATCCGTAAGAAACCTCCTAGCCGCTACAAGTCGTTAAAAGAGTTACGCCGACAAACGGTGAAAACCTATCGAATTTAATGTTGACGATCTTGTCCTTATAAAAGTATCTCATTGGAAACGAGTAGTCCGTTATAGAAAGAAGGAAAAACTAGCTCCTAATTTCGTAGGACCTTTCATGATCCTCGAATTGGTTAAGAAAGTAGCTTATCGACTCTAACTACCGGCGGATCTTACCGGTGTTCATCCGACTTTTCATGTTTCAAATCTTAAAAAGTGCTTAGCCGAGGGTAATCTCCATATACCTCTCGACGAAGTGCATGTCGATGAGTCAATGATCATGGTTGAACGACCTGTTGAGATCATGGATCTCAAAGAGAAGAAAACCAAGCGTAGTCGTATTCGGTTAGTCAAAGTTCGATGGGAATCATGGTGCGGCGTAGAGTTCACTTGGGAACGAGAAGACACAATGAAGGAGAAGTATCCACACTTATTTGCATCATCTTCATCAACTCAATTTCGGGACGAAATTTCCTAAAGTAGGGGATACTGTGACATTCATCTTGAACAACTTAATTTCGGGTTATCTTGTATCTGCATCATCGTCATCAACTTAATTTTGGGACATATCCTGAACATTTAAAATATATAAACTATTGGATTTTATGTTAATAAATATTTCCCGCTTGTTCAATCTGAAAAACCCATGTTACGGATTCGAAAACACCTTTAAAACACTCAAATTACATCGAAAACGAACTTCTGGGACGCAAAACGAAACTCGCAAGACAAGCTGGACCAACTTACCACACCCCAGACCACGCCACGCTGCGAGGCTAGGGCAGGGGTGCTGGTCGCGTGGCTTGGGGACAAACCTGCAGCATCTTGTCGTGTTGTTTGTGCTTCACATCCTATTATCCAATCCGATCTTTTATACATTAGACCTCATGCATGACCCTTTCAAGCATATCCTATTTATACACACCCTCATTCTTCATTATTCCCTGCTCATACATCATCTTCTCTCTCAAATTCAAGATTTTAAAGGTTGTTTTCAGTGTTCTTGGAAGTTTGACTTTCAAAAGTCAAACTGACCATAATGCTTGATTCTTACTAACATATTATTACCTATAACTTGTTGGCGCAACATATATATAATATACACCCCTTGTTACCTTTGGTAGTCACTTCTCCGCTCTCGGTCAGTGGAGTGTCGGGCCTCGTAAGGCAAGGCTTCATGGAGGACTCACGTGGTCCTTGATATATATATAAATATATAACATGTTTATGCTTACTAAACATGCTTAACTTCTGCTCATTTTAGTTTGTACTTCATATTTGTTGAGTTCCATGGTTATGGGTTTGTAGAGACTAGCCTCGGTTTAATCGTAAATAGCTCCAAACTGTAAACCGAATTTGTTTACTAGTTTTGTTATATAATTGTATAAACATGATTTATGCTAGATTTAAGTTTCTAAAATAATTTTAGAAGTTCCATGGTAATGGGTTTGTAGAGACTAGCCTCGGTTTAATCGTAAATACGTCCAAACCGTAAATAGAACTTTGTTTACTTGTTTTAGTAAATAACTGTGTAAATATGCTTTATGCTAGATTTAAGTTTCTAAAATCATTTTTATAAGTTCCATGGTTATGGGTTTATGGAATCTAACTTCGGTCTTGACCCGAAACAAGATTCGAACCGAAACCGAACTTTCGTTGAAAGACTTTATTTTTGACATTTTGGTTGTAAAACTTAAGTATTATCATTTATAAATTATTATACAAGTTCTTTGCTGTTTGGGCATGTGGTAACCATACTTAAGTTATTCCAAGATAAGCACCGAACCTAACCGAACTAAACCGATTTCAGTCGCCTAAGACACACAAGTATGTTTCTAGCTATAAAGACTTGTATATTTCTATAAAAACATTTTATAAACTGATTTTAACTATTTTCTTAACATGCTTGGAATGTTGAATCCAACTTGATTTATAACAAAGTTTGGACCGACGAAACCAAACACTCGATTAACGGACGTTGTTACTTCTAAAGAAGTAGAACTACATACTTGGTTAAGTCTTCTTAAATTTTATTGAATTATCTCATAGCCTTTATTATTTCGGGAAGTTGACTTTGGGTTTGACCAATTACCAAGACCCGAATCAACAACTCGAACACTCGTTAAAAACCCGTTTTACTATCTATATTACAAAGGGACTTGCATTCTTGCATTTTTACCCACCTTATTACTTAACTTAGGTTGAGTAAAATTAAGGGCTAGATACTTTAACCAGATTTCGAGCAAACTTATAATTTTAAAGGATTATTATTATAATTTCGTAAATATTTATATTTTAAACCTTAAACATTAAATTGTTTGCATTTCTTATCGTTTATTTTATTTAAAGATTTCCTAGACAACCTTTCTAATACAAGACTTTCTTTCATCTAGGCTTTGCTTGTTAAACCTCATCCTTCCGGTTACTCGTCATTTTACCATTCAAGTTTATTATTTGAACGTGAGTACTTTCATTCCTCATTTTTCCATCTTTTGTTTTGGGGGTGATATTGCATACCTATTCAAATTAAATGTTTTATACTTGAGTCTTAAACCACAAAACTTCATTGTATACCTTACTTTAATAAATGCTCGATTTGGTGTTATATGCTTACATGCTTAATTGCTAATGTGTTTATGTCGGTCCCGAAATTGATTACTCAAACTCACAATAAATGTCACAACCTACACAATAAATGTGTCAACAAGAAGGTTAGTGACGTTGCTATTTTTTTGTAAGATTAACTGTTTGTAAACGGCAGAATCAGAAACAAACAGAATTGTTGCTTATGGATCTTAAATGTAACAAACACAAACAATCATTCGAAAGATTTCCATTTATATAAAGGTTCATACAAATGTAAAATCAATTAGGGTTTCTTGTTTGGAATGTTTATCCGTACGATCCTAGGACAGCCGTCACACTCAGATCAGAAATATTCGTTTTTGTCTTAAAAGTGTAAAGTGGCAAAATCCGTCATGTGGTAGGCGTGCCCTAAATTATTCTATTTATAGGCCTGCTACCACCTGACAGTTGTCCTGACATCTAGAAACCCTAATGATAGTTACATAATCAAATTGCAAATTCAAAATTATACTAAGTGTAAAAACAGGTCTTTCGGGTAGACTTTGTGTCATTTGTCTTCTCCGAGTAGGCATTATGCCTTTTTTCTTTTACTAGTAGACCTGGTAACCTTGAAGTGTGAAATTCTCCGGGTGAATAGTTCTCCGGGTAGACTTTACTTAGAGTATTTTCCTTAGAAAATAATCACCTAGCAGACTTCAATCATCTTGACCATATTAAACTTTGCCCGATATGATCCAACGAGCAAACTTGTTCTTCAGAGATCCTTTCAACCCGTTGTTAAATAATAACTTATTAGCAAAACCAAGTGTGCTGGTAACACTTTAGCTTGCTCGGAGTTGAACCTTGCCCGATGAAGTCCTTAAGATAATTCATTATCAATTTCCATCAAGCATGCTTGGACCACTGTTTTATTGAAGAATACCTTGCTAGATCTTCCAAGTACTTGTCTTCAAAAGCTTGGTTAGCTAAGAGCCTACTTGGAAGTAAACCTTGCTTGGCTATGAAGAAAAACCTTGCTAGACATAGTGAACCCTGTGCGGATTGACACAAAAGAAGACTTCAAGAAGATAACCTTGCTCGAAAGGCAAAATACCTTGCTAGGACAAGTAAAACCTTGTTTGGAGGTCCAAGTGTGCTCGTTTTCCATACTTAGCCAATTCTGGGGAGTGTTGAGAAGATTCCAATCTTTATTGATTTCTCTTAAGTCATTTTA
The DNA here is from genome assembly GCF_021521415.1 of Bidens hawaiensis. Classification (NCBI taxonomy): domain Eukaryota; kingdom Viridiplantae; phylum Streptophyta; class Magnoliopsida; order Asterales; family Asteraceae; genus Bidens; species Bidens hawaiensis. The sequence goes on from NW_027496756.1 coordinate 122,144, forward strand.
CTCAAATCTTAGACTCAACAATCTCCCCCTAGATTGGAACACCTCAACTGTCCCAAAACAACTCTAAGGTTACATACACTTAGTCAAAATACATATTAAATCGAAATCAAATTACATAGCAAAAAGTCAAAATTTTACATATTCAAATTATGTCCGTAGACATTACAAAGCAAACCCTATTCTAAAAATTTTCATCTTCTTGCATTATGGGATGTTTATCTTCTTCCAATAATCATCGCACCTGCTCTTTTTTTGAAGATTGACAATATTTGATAATGAGGGTGGTTTTCAGGAATTGTCATCTTCAAAATGTCCCTCAAATCTTCATTACTTATAAAAGTCAGATCTTCATCTTTCTTGATAATCCCCAATACGAGTCCTTCAGAGTTACGAAGAATCTAATGGCCTTCATTTTCTTTGTATTCGATTTCAGCAATTCAACCATTCTTCTGGACTTCATAGTTTGGAAGAGTCATTCTTCTCCTCATGCTGATGCAAGTGTTTTAGTTGGATAGTGGGTTTCTATTTCCGAAGTCAAACTCAGCATTTCGTATACTTCTTATGGCTTGGATCTTCTTGCCTTTTCATGCTTGGTCAGTTCCCACTTCTGTCTCATGTCCAATAAGGGAAATCCCTTTTTAGCTTCATCTCTCAGGTATTTGGACAGCTCATTTTGTTGTCTCCCGGCCATCTTATTTCTGTCATGATAATCATATATGTTAAGATTGGCCAAGATCTCAAGTTATCCCATTTTGTATTCAGCAAAATCATCTTTGAAGATTATTTCCCTCAACTGTCTACTCCGCATGATTACTTTCAGTGTATTTGATACAGAGTCATAGTAGAGTGTCCTTGGCAGATCTACATCAGTTTGAGGCCTTTCCACCCTTCGAGTTCCAGATCTACTTGAGTCACACCTGGTTGTTGACGGGTATCTCCTTGATGTAGAGAGCATTTGATGAAACCTGCCAAGGATCTAGCCGCTAATACGATACATCGATTATGTACAAGATCTAAACGTTAAATTATTACTTTATTGATAAATATGGATGAATACATTATGGTGGATGGAAATAACTTATGGAGAGCATAATTTAGATCTAGATCTCTCTCTAAATATGTACACCTACAAATGAGCATGGATATTCCTATTTATAGGCCAAAGCACCAATTCGTTAATTTAGTCTAACTCCATTCGTTATGATTCCATAACGAATGATGATAACTTAACGAACCAGCCTCCATTCGTTATATTACATAACGAATGGGCTTATAAACTTAACAAACTAGCCTAGATTACTAACGAATGGACGTATTCGCTATACAATCCATAGCGAATGGCCATTTTACAATAAATAAACAATCTAGACTATGTATACATTATTCGAATAATTCTTTCAGTTGAGCTTTACATAACACATCAAAGGCATTTTCATTCATCCTTTTCTGCTTCATCGTCACATCTTTCAATATCTTAATCATTTCCTTATTATCCCATTGATCTGTGGGTTCATCTAGTTCTGGTTCTGGCTTTACTTCCATTGGGATAGTAAATTCTTGTGTTTCAGCCTTTTTCAATTCTTTTTCAGCTTTCTGTTTCTCTCTCAAAGTCATAATTCTTCTCTTTTTGGCAGGTGGCTCAGGTTGATCTCTCTTTGATTTTTCTTTCTAAAACAATCTGTACTAATGAGACTCAAATCCAGCCATTGACAGACTATCCACCATCTCAGGTTGCATGCCTCTTTCAGCTAAATAACCACATTTACCAGCATATCTTTTCATTAATTCTTCAATCTTTCCCTTTCTTCTCTATCCTTCTTTTTTTATTTGCATTAAAAATTTCTTCAAGAACATTGAAGATCATCTTGGATAAGTATTTTTCAGAGAGTCCACAACCTCTCAAATATTCTATATACCTCACGGTTCACGGTTCTTTTTCTTTATTTTCTTCTTAATCTTTTAGTTTTCCTTTTCAATCAGATTCTGCAACTCCTCATCAGAAAGTGGAGCCATATCTTCAAACTTATGACCAAATGTCGTTAGCTTCACAATCAAGGGATTTTTCCTTTTATCTTCATTTTACATTTTACATTTGACCAAATGTGGTTAGCTTCAAACTTATGACTCTGTTGAATATTTGCCATTTGTTCATTTTACATTTGACATTTCCACATGTGGGGACATAATATCAACATTTTCAAACTCAGTAGGCTTATCACCTTTTTCATCAACATCGTTGTCCTCTTCAGATGTATCCTCCTTCACAGTTGATTCATTGACAGCAACAATCTTTTCTTCATAAGGATCAATTAAGTCTTTAGGCCTAACAATCTGGATTGGAACAAGCCTTAAGGGGTTTTCTTCTTCTTCAACAAAACATTTATTCTTTTCATCCCATTTACCCCTTTTAGATGATTTTTCTTTTTCAGCATGTTCATCAGCTTTCCTTTTTATTGTATAAATCTTTGCAAATCTGTTCACCTTTGTGTTAGTGCATAATGTCAGTAGTTCAGTATCTTATGTTTTGTATGTGTCTGTAATCGTTTTAGATTGTTTGTTTGGTTTTGAATATTGTTTTGTATAAGTTCGCCTGGGATGTAGGCGAACTTGGAGGATAAGCGTAGTTATGACAACTTCGCCTAGTATGTTAGGCGAAGTTGTCGAGGTCTATTTAAACCTCCACTTCGGCTTATAGGAAATAGTTTTTACCAGAACGTGTGTTAGTGATTATTGATATCACGTGTTGACGCGTTGCAATATAATCGAGTTTATTAGTATTGTTCAGTGTGTTTGTTTTATCGATTCAACGTATTATCTATCTTACGCTCGTATCGTATTACGTGGGGATTCCGCACCCTCGTGTTACGAGATATTCCAGTGTGATCCGGCTGGGAACCTACAATTGGTATCAGAGCATTTGCTCGTGATTATGTGGTTGGGATTATCACACGGGTGTTAAGATCGTTTCGTTCGACTATTCACGGAACGAGTTTACGTTGAAATACGAGTTTTTATGTCTTGCCCATCTTCCACCATCAAATATACCCCAAAACACCTTTGCAAACCTCGCAATACACCCAGCTAAAACCTGCAAAACCTCGTGTTCATCAAGCGAAGTTGCTGTCAACTTACGTAGGGTTTAAGCAAACTTATAGGGTTTAAGCGAAGTTAAGCTTCAAGCGAAGTTAGGAAGCAGCGAGGTTGAGTGTTCAGCGAAGTTAAGCTTCAAGCGAAGTTGTAACAACTTCGCTATCTGCTCACTGTTCACAAAAAGTATTTTCTTTTTTATTTCGAGTCTTGTTTCTTTCAACTATGACTTCAATAAACATCACAGAACTTGTAAAGATGGAGGTTGAAGCCGGTTTAGCAACTAAAGCTCCAAAAATGCTTAAGGGTACCGATTTCGTTGCATGGAAAGATCGGTTTAAACTGTATGTGAAGTATCAAGATGCTAAGATGTGGGTTTGCATTCAAGACGGATACACTCCACCAACATCCTCGTTTGAAGGTAATAAGATGGAAGAGGAGGAAAAGAAAATGTATGAGGCAGAGAGTAAAGCTCATGCAGCTATAACAATGTCTCTTCCACAAGAGATTCTTCATACCTTCAAGAAATACAAAACTGCTAGAGAGCTATGGGAAGCACTAGAAAATAGATATAAATGTAATGTGGGGATACGTGCTTCCAAGACAAAGCTGCTAAAAACCCAATTCTCTATATTCAAGTATTTGAAAAATGAATCACTTGACGATATCATCACAAGATATTATCACTTGATGACCGAACTAAGTAATTACTCCATTGAATACAAGGAAGAAGAGGTAGTAGAGAACCTTCTTGATGCTCTTCCACCGAAATGGGAAATGTACACTGTTCTGATGAGAGAAGATAAAGACTTTGCCAAGATTGATTTGGAAACAGTGGTCAATAAGTTACGAAATTTTGAACTTAACATGGTTCGGAAGGAGACACCAACTGATCAGGTTCAGGATCTAGGAATGTATGGTGCGAAAGTCACTCCAAGCTCAAGTTCAAAATCAGAATCCTCTGCCTACTACTCAAAGGGAGAATCAAACTCAAACCCAACTCATGATGGTCATGTGATTCTCAATATGGATGGTGACGTATGTTTCGTAGCTGGAAGTAGTAATCCTTCAAAACCTCAAGCCACAACTGGAAATTTCTTGTCAAATGTTCCAAGCTATAACTACTCACAGATGCCCATGAGTGTTAAATCAGCTGAACAACAGTTTGCTCTCTATGCATCCTTCATTGTATCTTTTGAGAACTACATCAAAGGTAAAATAGTCGACCCTACAACTTTGGATGAAGACTATGATCAGATCGATGCTGATGATTTGGAAGAGACGGACCTGCAGTGGCAGATGGCTATGATAGTAAGAAGGGTAAAGAGATTCATGAAGAAAACGGGTAGAATGTTCGTTGGAGAAAGACCAGGGTTTGATAAATCAAAGGTTCGATGTTACAACTGTCAACAAAATGGTCACTTTGCTAAGGAATGTACAAATGAGAGATTCGAACGAAGTCAGAACAGGCCTGCACAACAGAATGGGGGTGGTAGTGAAAATCGGGCTATGGTATCTAGACAGAATGGTGGATACAACTGGAATATACAAGTTGAGGAAGTATTCGAACAGGCTAATTTGGTAAACATCGAAACTGGAGGAAGTGAGAGGGAGACGGGAGAAAATCAATCATATATGGCAGAAGTGAACGATCAGCTCTCTAAGGTAAGTTCTGAACTTCATTGTGATCAATGTGAAAATCTGTCTGAACAATTGAAAACATTAACTGATCAGTTTGTTAGTTTGGACACATAATTTAAAACCTTAAAAGAAGATCATTACTAAACTAAAACTAGAGAAAAAAGTTACTTGATAAAACTAAAAGCTAGTGAAAAGGATATCAGAAGTCTTAAAGCCAGTCTAGTTGAAAAAATACAAGTAATTGATCTTAGTTATGAAGTGTTAGAAGAAAAGACCAAACTAATTGCTAAAAATATAAACAGATAGCTGATTACCAGGTAAAAGTGGTGGAACTAAACAGAAAAATTGAACAATTTAGAAATTATTCAGCAATGCTAGATCACATCACAAGTGTTCAACGTTCCCCGGTTAACAAAGGAGGAATTGGATTTTCTGAAGTTCCACCACCGTATAACAATAACTATACTTATGATCCTAGTAATCAGCAATCTGCGAATGTTGAGATTAGTCAGACAGTTCCAATCAAAATTTCTACTAAAGAAACTGAAGTTAATATGTGTGAAACGAGTAAGTCAAGTTCTAATGTTGCAATTTCTGTCCCTAGCTCTGTCTCATCAAATTCGAACAAGTCATCCGGATTGGGTGAGATAAAAGAAGAGGTAGTGTTACTAAAACGTGGGGAGGAATATAAGCCCGATGAAAAGAATTCTTCCCTAAATCCGTTCGTCCCACCATATGTTAGACAAACGGGTAGTAACGCAACCTCGATATCTGCAACAACTGTTGAGACGAAAGTTCAAAACAGAAGTTGTTTCAGATGCAATAAAGTAGGACACCTTGTTACTGATTGTCCTCTAAAACAGAGAAAATTTAGAGGTATGAGGCCTCCAAAAACTGAGAATAAAACGAATACTAATTATGATACTGGTAATAATGTGAACACACCTAATTTCAGTCATTGGACTAATCCAAGATTTCAAAGAAATCAGTCTCATTTTTCCCAGTAAACTACCAAACCAACAATTATAATTCAGTTAATTCACTAAGGTTTGGATGGCCTCATAGCCAGTCCTCTAGAAGGTTTCCTTTCAGAACTTTCAGAAACCATCCTCAAACTGACTTTGGGAAACCAAAGTACTGGATGCCGGACAACAGATTTAATCGACCGAAGACTATTAGGTCTTGGGTCCCCAGATTTTAATCTATTTCTTTAATTGTGCAGGAACAGTCAAACAGGGATGTAAACAATATGTGGGTTGTTGACAGTGGCTGTTCCCGGCACATGACTGGTAAAAAGAAATTGTTACGTGACCAGAAATCTGTTCAAGGAGGAAGGGTTAGTTTCGCTGGAGAGAGTGGAGGTAGAATCAGTGGTATTGGAACTGTGACGAATGGAAGAATGAAGTTAGAGAAGGTGAATTTTATGGAAGAGTTGAAGCATAACTTGTTGAGTGTATCTCAGATTTGTGACAAAGAATACACGGTGCATTTTACTAAAAATGAGGCAATCGTTCTTTATCCGGGTTTCAAGATACCAGAGCCTGGGTATTGATGAAAGCTCCAAGAGAAAAGAACACGTATTTAATGGATATAAGGTCAACTGAGATGACAACAGAAGAGTTATGTTTTCTGTCAAAGGCAACTGAGTCTGAGTCAGAGTTATGGCATCGAAGAATGGGAAATATACATCTTCGCAAAATGAATTACATTGTCAAGAATGGGCTGGTACTTGGAGTTCCCTTGAAGAATTTTAACTTTGAAGATCAATGCTTTTCGTGCAAGAAATGAAAGCAACACAAAAAGCCTCATCACTCCAAGAAGGTTAACTCAATTGTCAGCACCCTATACCTACTACACATGGATATCTTTGGTCCTGTGAATGTAAAGAGTCTAGGTTGAACGTCATACTGCTTGGTTGTAACCAATGATTACTCTCGATACTCTTGGGTGTACTTTCTGAAGGCAAAGTTCAAGAACTATCAGATGGAGATGTTCTTGGGAGAAAGGTTAAGTACATCAGGAGTGATAATGGTACAGAGTTCAAGAACTATCAGATGGAAATGTTACAGAAAGGGATAGAACATCAGTACAACGCCCCGTATACTCCGCAACAAAATGGAGTAGCTGAGAGGAAGAATAGAATGCTAATCGAAAGAGCCAGAACCATGCTGGCAGATGCTAAACTTCCCGTGGTGTTCTGGGCTGAGGCTGGTGCCATAGCCTGTTATATCCTTAATCGTGTTTTAACTGTTAAAAGATTAAATAAAACTTGTTTTGAACTTATGCATGGTAGAAAGCCAAACTTGAATGGTCTCGAACCTTTCGGGTCCCCATGTTCGATATTAAAGACAAACTCTAAATTTGGTGAGAAAGCCGACGAAGGTATCTTAGTCGGATATGTTGTTGGGACTCCCAACAGAATAGTCTTTAATTTATCGAACAGCAAGGTTAAGGTGGTCTGTAACACTGACATTACGAGTTACAAATCACCAAGGCCTAACATGGGACCTGTTGAAGCTTTCGACTATGATAAACTATTCAAATCTTTTAATGTGCCTTACTTGGATTTTGCAGAAGTTGATGAGAAAATTGCTTCACAGATTCTGTATGACGAGGAGGAAAATATTGTGCAACGTCCGCAATACAATGAAAGTCAACCAACCTCGTCAAGTGCCGTTGATACTCCTGCTGTCTCTACTGAAGAAGAATTCTACATTCCATTTCACACTCAACATCAATCACACACTGATGAACTCTCTTCAAATTTAGAAAACAATCTTGAAGTAGGTCCGGTTCAGACTACGGGAATTCACAAAAATCAGCATTTGGAGAACGTGATAGGTAATATGTCTGACAGTTTTCGAACAAAAAGAAGTTTGGATGAACACACATGTGTTTACGCATGCATTAAAGACACGGGTATTATAAATGAATGCTTGTACACCAGCTTCATCAGCCAGATTGAACCAAAGAATTATCAAATGGCTCTAAAGGATTGCTCGTGGGTTGAAGCCATGCAAGAAGAATTAGCACAGTTTGAGAAGATGGAAGTATGGAAATTAGTTGAAAAACCACAGAACGTAAACGCTATCGGTACAAAGTGGGTTTTTAAATGTAAGAGAGATGGGAAAGGGATAATCATACGGAATAAGGCAAGATTGGTAGTAAAAGGGTTTAATCAGCAAGAAGGAATCGATTACAACGAAGTGTTCGCTCCTGTGGCAAGATTGGAGGCATTCGACTATTTTTGGCATTTGCTGCACACAAAGAGATGAACGTGTTCCAGTTAGATGTGAAAAGTGCCTTTCTTAATGGTAAAGTTGATGCGGTGGTGTATGTTGAACAACCTCCGGGTTTCCCTGACCCAGATTTTCCTGATCATGTGTACAAACTGAGTAAAGCTTTATATGGGTTACATCAGGCCCCTCGTGCCTGGTACGCAACCTTGTCCGACTACTTGCTTGAGAATGGGTTCGAAAGAGGAAAGATCGACAGTACGCTGTTTGTCAAGAGAAAAGGGGGAGATTTTCTACTCGTTCAAGTCTATGTGGACCACATCATTTTTGCTGCATCAAAAGTCACCATGTGTCAGGAATTTGAAGCAGTCATGAAAAAGAGATTTGAAATGAGCGCCATGGGCGAATTAACTTTCTTTTTGGGAATGTAGGTAGATCAGAAGAAAGATGGGATGTTTATTCATCAAACGAAATATGTCCATGATATGCTCAAACTCTTCAAGATGGACGATAGCACCCCATTTGACACTCCAATTTGCGTCAACCACAAACTGGGTGCTGATTCTGACACTGATGAAGATGTAGATCCCACCCAATATCGAGCAATCATAGGTTCTTTAATGTATGTAACTGCATCTAGACCTGGCATTATGTTTGCAGTTTGTCTTTGTGCTCGTTTTCAGCAAGCCCGAAGGAATCTAACATGAAGGGAGTGAAGAGAATCTTGCGGTATCTCAAAGGCAAGCCTAAGTTGGGTTTGTGGTACACGAAAGGGGGAGAATTGGATTTGGTAGCTTAGACAGATTCTGACTATGGAGGTTGCAATCAGAACAGGAAGTCAACAACCGGTGGATGTCAGTTTCTCGGAGGAAGATTGGTGTCGTAGCAGTGCAAGAAGCAGACCTCAGTAGCCATTTCAACCTGCGAAGCAGAGTACATGGTAGCATCAAACTGCTGCTCTCAGGTTCTATGGATACAACAGCAATTGCGCGATTATGGTCTGAATTTCACTCAAAACTCCTATTTGCATTGATAACATTGCTGCAATCTCAGTAACTAACAATCCTGTCAAACACAGCAAAACTAAACATATTGACATTCGTCATCATTTTATACGGGATTGTGCTGAGAAGAAATTATTTGTGCTTGAAAAGGTTGATTCTTTGGATAATTTTGCCGACCTTTTTACTAAAGCGTTTGACCGATCCCGTTTTCATAATCTTGTTGAGCTTAATGGGATGATTCATCCTGAGTAACCTGGTTTTTTTCCATTTAAAAAAAAAACCACCACTATCGCTTAAAATTATGTCGGTTGCTTAAGTTTGAAGGACATATCTTCGGATATGTTTGGTCCTTACTTCTACTTGTAGATTATGAGGATAACCATTAACCAGATGACTGAAAGTGACGGGGGCGGTTTATGATGGGTTTTTATTCTTTCGCTGAAAAATAGTCGTTCATACTTAGTTAGAAGGACGCATACTTGTATGTGGTCGGTCCAGCTGATCCATTGGATTTTCAGGATAGCCGTTTACCTGAAGACATTGACTTGATCGGGGCGATAGAATTTAAAAATTTTTTTAGGGAGATGATATAATTTTTCAAGTCTATAACTTCGTAAGAAGTTTCAATACGATGTTTAAAAGAAAATTGATCCAACCTCGGAAAGTAATAGAAAAACTGATTTTGTGTGCTCAACTGGTGAAGATATTAGGCCTAAAAGACTCTAGAACAGTCATTGTATGTTATGGTAGCTTTCTATGGTGTGTAAAAGTAGAAGTGATACAAATTAAATCTCCTCGATTTAATGTGGAGAATCATTCTGAGTTGTGCATGTCTCCATATACATCTTTCCGAATGATAGGCAGAAAAGTGATTACCCAGTCATACACGAGCCCGTGAGTGTTCTGATTCCCGAAGAAAGAGAGTGTCAAGTACCTGTAGTGATCCAGATTCGGGACTTGCAGTTGTCTACAATTTGAAGTTGTATAAATGTCTTTATTTAAAAAAAGAAAAATGTGTATATTGTTAAGCCTTCTGAAGCTTATGTTGTTTCAAATATCAAGAAAGAGGCAAGAAAGAATATTTCAAGCATGAGAATGAACGGGAAGAAGACTCTAAAGATAGGTGTGTGCACATTGACTAATCAGACACTACGGGTCGAAGTCAACTT